>NC_057712.1:17782226-17793789 GCF_004010195.1 Chiloscyllium plagiosum | reverse complement strand
ATCGGGGCCAGGAGATTTGTCAATTTTAAGACCTTTTAGCTTTTCTAGCACTTTCTCTTTTGTAATGACAACCAAATTCAACTCAGTCCCCTGACTCCCTTTAATTGTTGGGATATTTCTCATGTCTTCCACTGTGAAGACTGACGCAAAGTACTTGTTAAGTTCTCCTGCTATTTCCTTATCTCCCATCTCTAGGCTTCCAGCATCAGTTTGAAGTGGCCCAGTGTCTACTTTTGCCTGTCGTTTGTTTCTTATGTATTGAAAGAAACTTTTACTATTATTTCTAATATTACTGGCTAGCCTACCTTCATATTTGGTCCTCTCCTTCCTTATTTCTCTCTTTGTTATCCTCTGTTTTTTTTTGTAGCCTTCCCAATCTTCTGATTTCCCAGTACTCTTGGCCACTTTATAGGATCTCTCTTTTTCTTTGATAGATTTCCTGACTTCCTTTGTCAGCCATGGCTGTCTAATCCCTCCCCGGATAATCTTTCTCTTCTTGGGGATGAACCTCTGTACGGTGTCCTCAATTTTACCCACAAACTCCTGCCATTTTTGCTCTACTGTCTTCCCCGCTAGGCTCTGCTTCCAGTCTATTTTCGTCAGTTCCTCTCTCAAGCCCTCATGAGAGGTTGACAATTTGTTTGGCTTTTTGGTCTGTATGACAGATGCAGCAGTTAGCAAAAGCAGTCGTTGAGAGGAGTTGCTTTAAAACAGTAAGATATTCAGTAGGAATTTCTCTAACTTTAATTGTAACTGTACAAAACTTTACATGACAAGTTTCCTCAATGATTCAATTATCTAAGCAATAGTCTCTTGAGTTTCCTTCTTCCCATGTTTGTCCAAAATACTTTGTGATGCTATCACTTTGTAAAGAAATCTCTTGCACTTAAGGTACCATTTGGAAAGATAAAACACACAGCATGTTTTTCCATAATAGAAGCAGTAAATCACAGTGCAAACTTCAAGCCATGTGTCAGACCACCTCATTTTTCCAGGCTCAGGAATTGTGCTTTTACATTTACTGACTGTAAAAGTTGACCTCCCACCCTACTTTTCAGCTGCAACATGTTATGCTCTCAGCAGTGGGCCTCATTATTTAGTTAGAGAAATGTATGTTTAACTACTACTACCTAATAACTGCCACAATATTCAAGCAGGATATGGCCGTATTGCAAAGATATGTGGAACTTGAAGCCGAATTCACTGTTTGTGTTGATTGCTGGTGACTCTTCCAATGGTGACCACCTGCACCAGCAATTTCTTTTTATACTTGCATTAGACAATCCTATTTTTTAAAATAGTTATAACTTGTGATTCTTATTAATGATTTAGATGATGAGAGAGAGAGCGATGTATCTAGGTTTGCTGATGACGTGAAGCTAGGTGGGAATGCAAACTGTTCAGAGGCCACTAGCTGCAAAGAGCCAAAGGCAAGTTAAACAAGAGGATAGATGGAGTATAACATAAGGAAATGTGGAGATGGTCTCTTTGGTTGTAAGAATAGAAGAGTAGAACATGGTTTAAAAGGCTTAAGGTGTGTAAATTTGATGTTCGGGAGTTAAAATGAGCGCATATAAGGAACTTTTGCCTATATTGCAAGGGAATTCACATTAGCCTGTATTGCAAGGGGATTAGAATTCAGGAGTAAATAAGTCTTGCTAGTTGTACAGGTGAGGCCATGCCTGGAATGCTGTGTGCAGTTTTGATTTCGATATGTAAGAAAAGATGTACTTGCGTTAAAGACTGTACATGGGTGCTTAACTGAATTGGTTCCTGGAACAGGGGGTTGAAGATGGAGTCAAAGCCACAGATAAGCCTGAGCATATTGAACGGTGGCTCAGTGGTTAGCACTGCAGCCTCACAGCACTAGGATCCCAGGTTCGATTCCAGCCTCGGGTGACTGTCTGTGTGGAGTTTGCACGTTCTCCCTGTGTCTGTGTGGGTTTGTTCCGATTCCTCCCACAGTCACAAAGATGTGCAGGTCAGGTGAATTGGCCATGTTAAATTGCCCATAGTGTTAGGTGCATTAGTCAGAGGGAAATGGGTCTGGGTAAGTTATTCCTCGGACGGTCGGTGTGGACTGGTTGGGTCAAAGGGCCTGTTTCCACACTGTGACAATCTGATCTAATCCTCTTACTTGCACCCTGACATTCTTGGATTTTTTTTAACCATCTATTCATGAAGACTAATCTTCGTGTACATAATTGACATGGATTCTCATTCTGCCATTTATACAAACTCAGTTTACTATACAATGTGCTAGATATTGCTGATGATAGTAACTGATACAAACATTTTCCAATAGATACTAACATTAAAACTGCACTTTCTATAATTAAGAAGTTATTACCAACCTCTGCTCTATATTCATATTTATTAGATAGGGGCTGTCCTCTCTGCCATACACATTGCTTCTGTGAATGGTACTTTACTGGTGACACAGGTGACCATGAAAAAGCAACTGTTCATCTTGAAGTAATAGTCACTTCTACCCACTGGGTTTTTCTAGTACCTCAGATTACCAACACCAAAGGAATTTCTGGTTTAAGGTATTTTTGCTCCTTGCTGTTCTCTATATGCGCCTGTAATGGCCAAAGGTGAACAGGAAAAAGTAATTTCTGAAGGGCCAAGCTGGGGAAGCTAATAGTACTGAATGCATTTTTAGGTTCACAATTCAGAAGGAAGGCTGAATCAAGGATGCAGGATATGTCCGAACATCAAACCAACTGTGAATTTGAGCAAAGTCTCAGGCAGGACTAGGCTAATATGAACCTTTGAGAGCATTAGAAATGGCTCATGTATCAAGCCTATGCCATCTTTTACAACTGTCACCATATTTTACCATTTTTCGCATCACTCCCAGTTCTTTGAATGGCTTTTATGACTGTGCATACACACATGCCATTTGTAATCAATTTTCAGCAATCTGCTCGGGTTGTGAACGAAGTTGTGGATTCATTCACTGAGCCAGTGTGTTTTTTGGCAAAGGTGACATGTCAGAGAATTCCTTGAAGCCTGGCACTTCAACCGGAACTCAATCATTAGACACATTGAACTGGACCCCGTATACAAACCACTCAGATACAGAACTGGAAGTACCATCAAACAAAGGCATATAAATCCCAGGTGGGACAGAGCTCTAACACCTTGGCAAGGATGCATTGATGATGTCACCGAGTGAAACATTTGCAGAAAAACACACCAGCTCAGCAAGCGAACCCACGACTTCAATGTTTTTATACATTCCAAACTATGAAAATTGCAATTTTGATAACCCATAAAAGTAAATGTAATTCTTTACGAAACTTTAATTCCTAATGAGTAGCAATTTACCACTGGACTTCTGAACATGCAACTAATCTTTCAGATCAGGGCTCAAAAGGCTGTCGTTCCTGCCTGAAGATGATTTTGTTTCACCCAATAAGATCCTCAGGATAGAAGAACCAAATAAAGGTAAATATTTCTGGTAGGCTGGAGATGTGGAGCCATGCTAAGAGCCTAGCTCCAGTATTCCAACAAGAATAGTATTAGGGAGGGGGAAGAAGAGACAGCTATGTGAATTTTCTGTAGATCATGTAAAAGTAATGTTTGGGAAGACGAAAAAGGCTTCCACTAATTAGTGATATTTGTTTGTGTTGGCATGCAATGGGAGGATTTACCACAGTGAACATTATTTTTTGCCATATGTTGGTTGAGGAAGGGAGGTCTAAGCATCCTTTTAACTTCAAAAAAAATCAAGCATGCCACAAAACGTTGGCTAGAACGAGATTTAATTCATTTGGGAGGTTGAAGAGCACCGTTTGAGATCTGTTTTCCTGTGGGTTCAGAAACTCAATTGGCTGTATTAAGTAAAATTTGAATTACATTTCTTATAGCGAGGGAGATAAATCGTTGTGATGTAATATGTCTCTTACATTATTGTGCAACAAGAAGCCCAGCTTAATGACAAGAGTATGTGGATCCAATATAATGAAAGGGTAGGAGATTTGAGGAAGAAGCAAAAGTGGTAACATTAAAGAAAGGGCCATTTCTATGTAGTCATGTTCAGTCAGGAGTTTTTAATTATCTAAAATCCGATTACTTCTAGCAAGTAGCTGATTTTTGTTTATTCTTGGTTCCTATATAAAGAATAAAAGGTACTTTTTGTGAATTTGTGAGTATCATATATAATCACTATTATCTGATGGACTGAGAAGTAAAACTCATGGCATGAAGTTTCAACCTGATGTGGGTGTAAACAGTCCCCTTAACACACTGGTGTATGAAAAGTGCAAGCCACTAAAGATATTCCTTCATCCTTCACTTTGTTTTGTACAATCTCTACAGCTATTTCTCAAACAAGTTTTATTTGCTTACGCTAATTGTGTATGGCCCAATTTCCTTTATTATTTGTTTTGTTATCTTCATTTGACTTGGCTTTTTCATGCATTCTTGAATTCCTGTGCCATATGTCAGCACTGATAGCTTCTTTGGCCAGACTGGTACTTTCTGATGGCCCAATTCTGGAATCAGGCAGACTGGTGAATTTCCTAGGTTAGTTCCACTTGCAAACTCCTGCAGTTGAGAGCTTGCGACTTCGAGTTGGGGTATTGTTGTTATTTCCTGACACTGACAAAGTAGTAAAATCTACCATTCTGTCGTGAAAGTACGTTCTGTAATGTCCATTGATTAATGCTTTGGTGTTGGTTTAATTCAATCTCGGTGCTGTTCCACCTTCCAAAATTAGGCACTTGTAAAAAGTTTCTATTCAAGGGTTCCAGCATTGCTGGAGAGATACTGATGGTGAAAGGTGATAATAAAAGGTCACTGTATGGGTACCATGTCTAGCCAGAGTGACACTAGAAAAGAAATTGCAATCAAAATGTTAAAAATGAAATACTAAACCAAAGGACTTCTTCATTTGATTTTCTATTTAACCTTAAAATGAAAAACATGTTCATTTTCTGTCTGTAAAAATTACTTTGAAGCCAAGGTTCAGAAAAAAATCAAAATAATTTGTTGAAAAGCTGGATCCAAATTGTATGTTACTTTTTTGAGAACATCTTAATTTTTATGCTGTACATTTTGTTTATGCACAGGATAATTTGTTCTAATAACATTTGAGTGCATAAATTACACATAATTCCAGCAGTACTTTCCAATTTGTCACATGGAGTAGTTCTGGCCTTCAACAGACAAAAGGTTCATGCACCCATGTGAAAGCAGCACCAAGCTCCTCTCGTATAATCATTGTTATTTGTCAAATGTTAATAGCTAGCAGCACAATGATGAGCAAGGGGCATTTGGCACAGTGTGCAGTGTACTTTTTAAAAGATGTTTCTAAATTTTTGTGCATAAGTACTGTATTGATAACCACTAATATACAAACTGGATTCAGCACTGGCCCAGAGGATGAACAGTGGAAAGTTCAAAACTATAAGACTTTCCTCCAATTTCAATGCTAATTCTCAATTACTAGTCAGTCAAATTAACTCTAGTTTCCTATTAATGTAGAACATCGACTTAGGCTTGTTGATAACCGAGATGTGGTATCAGTGGTAACATGACTAATTGAATGCTGCAGGGCTCATAAAATCCCTGATACTTTTAACAAATCTGAGTCTTCACTGATAAACTTTTCAAAAAAAAAGACCCTGTAATATCAAGTTATTGCATTTAAGTTAACTTTAGAGAAGTCATTACAAATGACTGGAAGGTCTCTTTGTCTTTTTCAGTTTGTATTCAGAATCTTACTGTTCTGTTTTCAGTTTTACTTTACGTCAGGAAGGAATGCGAAGAGGTGTTTGATGCACTAATGTTGAAAACTCCTTCTCTAAAAGGCCTAATGGAGGCAGTAAGTAAAGAAAAAAAGGTTCTAAAATATCTCTTCTGATATCTAATAACTTTTCTTTATTATTTCATCTACACTGTAAATACAGAATGTGGATCTTTGTCATTTCTGGACTTTAAAGAGACCCTTTGCAGCATTTTTGTAGCAGATGATTCTGTAATGCTCAGTATCCACAGAAAAGATTTTAGCAGGCATATGTAAATAATTCCTCTTCAAGATAGGAAACAGAATCAAGCTTCCTTTGTCTCACTGTATGTCATGCTCCCCAATGAAAGAAGGGAAACGATTGAATTGTGGGAGGACTCCAAATATTTTTTAAAAAATTAATAATCATGACTTAAATGAAAACATAAGCTGAAGAAGTGCAGCATCAAAAACTTTCCCAACTTCAGCATTGATGTGGCTGATTGCAATATACTTACTCCTATCTCGACTAAGTTTAAATTCATTTATTTCTGAATGAATCACATGGGACTGGGGAAAGGACGGGAGGAGGGGTTGGAGTGGAGTCACTATGCAAATTCCAATGTCTAAAATATTTATCCATGAACATAACTAGGACCAAGATGTGTATAGGGAGCATACTTTCAACATTAGTCAGTGAATCAAACCTTGGAAAAATGGTAAACAGTAAAAAAAAGATAATAGCATAATGTGGGCAAGCAGACGAGTGATATAGATACCTGACAGATGAAATTTAATGCACAGAAGTGTTGCATTCTGATGCACTTTGATAGGAAGAAGAAAGAAATGCACAATTTTGAAGGAGTGAAAGAATAGAAATGTGAGCATTCACATACAGAGGTCTTGTAAGGTGATGGGAAAAGTCATGTCTTTTTAAAAAAAGCCTATTTGGATCCTTTGCACAATTTATAAGGCCAAAAGTAAAAAGAACGCAGGAAATTATGGTAACCTTTTAAATCTATTTTTTGTAAAGCTTCTGTGTGAACGTTGTTTCCACCTATGGGCACCTCTGGATATAAATATCTTGAAGAGAGTGCAGAGGTAATTTATTCAAATAGGATTAGGGACTTCAGTTACACGGACAAAGGAGAGAAATTAGGATTTTATTCCTAAGTACAGAAGAAGTTGAGGAGAGGTTTAATGAAGGTGTTCAAAATGGAGATGTCTTTAAATAGAAGATGGAAAGAGGAGTTGTTTCTGTCAGCAGGAGGTTAGTATTCTGTGTTCACGGATCTATGATAATTGGCAACAGAAACCAGAAGAATTTCTTTTGCATTGTGAGTGATGTTGATGCAAAATGTACAGCATGAAAGAATGGTGGAAGCATATTTTTCAATCTCTTTTGTAAGACAATAATATATAGAGACATAGGGTCATTCAGCAAGGAAACAGACCCTTCAGTCTAACCAGTCCATGCTGAGCATAATCCCAAACTAAACTAGTCCCACCTACCCACGCTTGGTGCATATCCCTTCAAATACTTATTATTCATGTACTTATCTAAATATCTTTTAAACATTGTAACTGTACCCACATCCACCACTTCCTCTGGAAGTTCATTCCACTCATGTTTACTCTCTGTCTAACAAAGATTGGCCCTCATGTATTTTTAAAATTGTTCTCCTCTCATCCTTAAAAATATGCCCTTTAGTCTTGAAATCCCCCACCCTAGGGAAAAGACACCTGTCATTCACCTTATCCATGCCCCTCATGATTTTATAGACCTCTATCACATCACCTCTCAACTTCCTATGCTCCAGTAAAAAAAGTTTCAGCCGATCCAGCCTCTCCCCAAACTCAAGCTCAAACTTAGAAAATAAAATGATGCAAGGCTGTAAGGAAAGAAAAGGGTGTGGAACAATTTTCCCTCTTTTTTTTTCATCCATGTGTGGAATTAACTTTGTGTGCACCAGTATCAGTGCAATACGCAACATGTGCTGACCAGTAGAAAGAAAAACGTTCTATGCACAAAATATATTTTTAAAAAGTTGACATGGTTATGGAAGAGTAAAGAATATCACCCTCAGCCATTGACACAGTCACATGCTGGTCCACAAATTACCAAATTTACTGAATTCAATTTTAAATTTACCATGACAGAATTTGAACTCATGGCCTCTAGGATTTAAGTTCAGACCATAACCATTCCATTACCATACAAGAGAAATATTTGTAGGATTTTGTATTGTAACTTGTATTTTAGTCACTTGGGAGCAGGTAAGTTGAATTCGTAGCTCAAGATAAAACCAGGATCTTTTGTTTCAATTTGACAAGCTGATCTAGAAAAGGCAAAGAAGGTTTGCCTTTTGAAATGATAGAAAACGTGAACTGATGACCTTTGATATTTCATCGTATTTCTCTTGATTTAAATCTACTAAGAATAGTGAGTAAAATAGCTCATAAATTTATTAACATCAACAAACAAAATGTATCTGATTTGGAGAGAGGTTGGCTGCTGTGAACTGTAGGCCAAGATCACAGGGAAAGTGTCCTTGTAAGTTAAGTGAGTACTGAAGGGGGAAGCTAAATCTGGGAATTAAGAAAGAGAACACCTTGTTGAAGAGGGGATAGAACCCCAGGATTGAGAATGACTGCTGAACTTGTCTTTGGAGAAGAAGTGACATTTATTCCACCTACAATTTTTCTTTAGATTAAATATCTATAAATTGTGTAGTAATAAGCCAATTCACCATTTTTAAAGCAAACTGTTCTCTCTATACTGCAAATGTGAGTTGAGTAGAGGTCGCAATTGGAAGTTTGCATAGTATACCTTATGCATAGGTCCATAAGCGAACCTCGCAAGGGCCTTTCTATTATTATTGAGGTCTGGGTGAGGAATACAAAAACTTTTCAGACTCCCGAGAATCTTCCTATGTTTTTAATGTGTTGAATGTCTTTGGAATCAATTTTTCTTTAATCCTGCAACAACAAAAGCTGCAATTGAGAGTGACACAATCAGTGGTAGTCCAATGTTTGAGAATCTGCACACTGTTAGGTTATGGAGAGTTGTTAAATTCCTACTTACTATTAATAACATAATAGTTAGTAATATTTTCAACTTGCCTGCCACTTTTCACTTTTGGCTCCTCACCCATCTGCTGCCTCTCCCTCATCCACCCACCTACCACATCTCAGCACCTCTCTCTTTCTTTCTCTCAAAGAATGAGTACTCGCCGCTTTTGGTGCTATATACTTTTGTGAAATCACAACTGATTTTAAAAGGACCACCTTGATTGTTTGGCCTATTATTCTAGATTTCAGAAAAATATGAAGTACCCCTGGAAAAAATTGCAAAAGTCTACAAGAAATGCAAGAAAGGGTGAGTAAGTGTTACTTTTGCAGGTCGCATTTGTGGTATGGGGAAGATTATTCTGCAGTAGGTGAATTAACCAAGAATACATTTCTGTTATTTCCCCAATACAAATTCCATTATCATTAGGTCGGAGGGCTGCAAACTTATCTGCATCTAAAACAAAATTATTTAGTTGTTTATTTATATAATTCACCACGTTAGGGACTACCATGGCTCCCTCTCTTTAGCCAAATACCCCATGGTTACCTGGAGGGGAGAAATGAAACTAGTGCTCCTTTTCTTTGATAAAGTGCCTCATCAAACTCCACCATCACCCCCCTGCAATCTTTTACTTTCACTTCTAAATATGAAAAGCTTGTTCATAAACATTGAGGCCATGTGTAGAGAGTTACCTCTAATTCCTCTTATTCCCTAGTCTTGACATTGTTTCGCACTTCTCATTCTAGCCCCCAATACTCAAGAAATTTTTAATTTCCTTCTCCCTCTGCCTGTGATCTCCAGGCTCACCTCTTCTATAACATCTACCACTTTTCTAATCCTAACTCCTGATCATTTGATCGATTATTACTGGCTCCCATTCTTGCTGATTATTGTTAATAGAACCCTTTTCTCAGATGTTAACTCAGACGTTACCTTCTCTTTGGAAGCTCACTATGACCAATCAGTGTTCCTCAACAACAATTCAGGCCCCTTACAAACTTTCCCCAGTTCTCGAACAAATCTTTCCAATTCAGTTTCTGGCCCTGCATATTATGCTATCACAATTCTGACCGAAATCATGACTGGCATCTGCTATGATTGTGACCATAGTGTGTTACCGCTGGTGGTTCATCTCAGAATTCCCAGTTTGTGATCACACTATTCTGTTTCATTACTTTACTCGTTATCCTGCTTCATGGGACTGCTCATTCTAATTCCATTTCTCCTGTCTCAACCAACTAATCCAACTTTGGCTTCTCCTGTGATGAAATTGATCACAGGCTCTGCATAGCCACCTTCGATGTTCTTCGACTACCTGTGCTTAACGCATTTCCATCATCCACACAATGCTTCATGAACAAAGATTACATTGTTAATGTTTAGCTCCTCATCATCATTCATTTCCTTTACTTCAACACACACCAGTGTTATCAGAACACAAATCAAGGGTGAGTCAAAACTTCCTACAACTAAACGTCAAGACCAAAGCCTTTTTTTAATAGCCATTGCTACAAACTCTGCTCTTCGCCCTTGTCTCCAATTTTATCCTCAGTCATTCGCCCAGACTTCATGCAACGTTGACAATCTGTTTGAATTACATTTGAGTCACAAGCTCCACATCTAATTCATGATCATGATTACGTACTTTCATCTCAATCTCTGAGATGGCTTTCTTGTTGAGCTCCCTTCCAGCACCTTTCATAATTCTTCGTAACTCTGCTGCCTGTAACCAGCTTTTGTTAAGTTCCATTCATCCATCCTCCCTCATTTTACAATGTTGCACATTACTTTACGGTGTTGAGTTTAAAATATTTGTGATCATCTTAATTTCCTTCCACCCCACCTCCTTCCCAGACATAACCTAGGAGACAATTGTAGGTCATTCAATCCCTCCAAACCTCTTCAGCTATTTTGTTAAGTTGATGTCTTCCTTAACTCCATTTATTCCAACTTTTTGAGCAAAAGGTCCTTTGCTATTCTTACCTAACAAAAACACAAATCTCTTGACCTTAGTCTTGAACATTTTCATGGTTTAGTTTTTGATGTTGTTTCATTAGTTCTCTGCAGCTTTCCCTTTTTTCTGCGCTTAGAACTGTCTTGCTTCATTTCTGCATCCCATACAAACAATGTCAATCTGCTTTTAATCTTCTCAAATTGGGTTTTTTAAATATCTATTTTGTAATCCTGATGCATCCTGCATATATTTTGTTGATGTCACTTGATCATTGCACCTTTTTAATTTGCCTCTACTGATCCTTCTGAATGTACTGTCTGAACCCACTTTCTCATTTGTGCAGACTTGCTATGAAATTAAGGAGTCATCACATAGAAGCACTCCTTTGTAGAATGATTTGCTACCTTTTAGTTCAACTTTCGAAGAGCCTTCCAGATTTCAAAGCCCATGCTTGGTCTTACTCAATACGAGTTAATTCACCTGACTCCTTTTGCAAACACAGTGCCCTGCAGCAACGCATGTGGGAACTTTCTGATCACAATACCATCTGGAAGTGTTAAAGTAGTGTAAAATTCCATTTTATACATTATCAAAAGATGGGGTACTGGGCTAATGGTCGGATACTTGGTAGTGTGGATGAGCAGAGGGATCTTGGTGTCCATGTACACAGATCTTTGAAAGTTGCCACCCAGGTAAATAGTGCGGTGAAGAAGGCATATGGCATACTGGCTTTTATTGGTAGAGGAATTGAGTTCCGGAGTCCTGAGATCATGTTGCAGTTGTATAAGACTCTGGTGCGGCC
>NC_057712.1:17762848-17782196 GCF_004010195.1 Chiloscyllium plagiosum | reverse complement strand
TTTTCCACGTATGGAGTCAGCTGTTACGAGGGGGCATAGCTTTAAATTAGGGGGTGGTAGGTATAGGACAGATGTTAGGGGTAGGTTCTTTACTCAGCGAGTCGTGAGTTCATGGAATGCCCTGCCAGTAGCAGTGGTGGACTCTCCCTCTTTATGGGCATTTAAGCGGGCATTGGATAGGCATATGGAGGATAATGGGCTAGTGTAGGTTAGGTGGGCTTGGATCGGCGCAACATCGAGGGCCGAAGGGCCTGTACTGCGCTGTATTCTCCTATGTTCTATAAAAGGTATATTTTAACATGCTGTCATTCTGTTGTCAGAATCTTGGTGAACATGGATGATAATATAGTGAAGCACTATTCCAATGAAGACACATTCCAACTAAGCATTGAAGAAATTGCAGGATCCTACAAGCTCACTCTTGCTGAAATATGAAGAGAATTGAGTAATGGTTATCTATTATCTCGTTGTCAGTCCTATGCGTTTATTGGCCAGGCTAATGCCACTCAATCATTATGGAAATAGAGGAAAAGAGGAACAAAATACAGTGTGAAAATACATATGATATATACAAGACATACCCTGTAAGTCAATACCAACCTTCAAAGCAAAAGTCTATAATATTGCAGCAAGTGTTTATTTGTAATCAGCATCATTTGAGATAATATGTTGCAATAAAGTAACAGCTAATTGCTCCTGTGTAATGACACTCAAGTTTCCACAATGATTTCTCCCGTGCTTTTTGTCCTCTAATCCTCAATTAAATTCTTCATTACTGTGACAGCTATGTTGATGTAAAAGAAAGAACAAAATGCATACAGTATATCAATATATGTTAACCAAAGAACAGTTGCAATAAAGCCCATGTCCTTGTTAGTCTTGTATATATTACATATGTAAAGAAACAATAAGCGCATAGCAGTGTCTTTCAGAGATGGAGCACAACTTGGCGTTCAGGTGATTGGTTGAACACCTTGATGTGTTACAACCTTGTAAAAGATGCCTCAGTGATTGTGTATCCTATATTTTTATTATGGAAGGTAAATATTGTTTTGTCTCAATTTGTGTCTTGTCTTAAGTTCAGATTTTAGAGATTCGAATGTTACATTTTATAACTTAAAAATCAACTGCAGGAACTAGCATTTGAGACAAAGCACTTGGAAGAATGTCCCTGTTTCACTTTCACACAAACAGTGGTTAGACGCCTATCTATAGGTGTCGGAATGCCTTAGCTACAGGAAAGTGCAGTGAACGGCTGAAGAAGCCAGAGTTCAAGCCATGTTTTTTTGTGTATATTAAGTGCAATATATTATCACAGAAATATATAACTTTGTACAACCTTTTTCATTGTCATTTACAAAAAGAAAAGGTTTATTAAGGATGAGGGTCTGGGTCTTTACATTTTAAAGATAAATTGTATTGTTTAATTTTATTTAATAAGAAAAACCTCAACTGTACTTCTAAATGTTTACTATGGAACAGTTTTGTTTTAATGTAGAAAACAGTTAAGGCTAATTTAAAATTGTTTTGGGACTCCTGGGAAACTGTAAAGGGTTGTTAAACCTGCAGTTTTCTTTTCCAGTAATCTGCCAACTTGAGGTCAGGTTAGTGTTTTGTTTTAAACAAATAGTCTGCTCTGACTACGCACTCCCTTTGACAGCAATTTCAATGTGTAAGTCAATGTCTTTGTAAGTGGTATCACCACAATGGAGCAATTACAGAAATGCTAGCATTAACTTGTTCAACTCTAGGTTGCTATGTAAAACAAGTAAAAGTGCAAATTATAATTCATCCATACTATATGAAGAACTCTACTGTTCTAAAATTTAAGTGTACATTGAAGAATTATGTTAAATTTAGTCTGTGGCAAATGATTTGAATTTGAATCTCAGGACCAATACATTCAACATTTCTAATATATTTTATGGCACATCCTTTTCTCTCCAAATTGTAAATTTGTAGTGATCATATAAACAGCATAACTGCACCCCTGTATATGCTAGCTGAGGTATCTAAAACTCTGCTGTATAATGTTATAGAATACTGCTGGTTGCCTTTTATCTCAAACCAAATTTCTAATAAATAATTAGTGGCTTGAAACCTTTTTAAAGTTAAAGCCCTTGTCAGGCGCAACCAGTGCTCTATATAATGTGAAACCGAAGTTTATGGACCCAGGAATAAATATCTGTAGGATGTGCATTGTGTGGAAATGCTGCTTTATAATCACTGGGAACTTCTGCTGCTATTCTCAGTGGATAATGTTAGCTTCATGGGTCGGTTACCTACTGTGGATCATAGTGGCATCATCCAAGCTCCTCCACACAAATGTTGGCGACATCTCACTTACCACATGCTATGGCAGGCCACACAGGGTTCTGCCAGTCAGCCAGTCCTTGAATCAATAAAAAAAACTCCCAGTGGACCTTTATAAGGGGCTGAATTATATTTTTTGGGGGTCCAGAAACTCTCAAATGAGTCCTTATTCAAGGAAGGACGTAATTGCATTCAAAGCAGTTCAGAGAATGTTAACAAGATTAGTACCTGAAATGCTGGGGTGGTGGGGGGAGTCCTTTATGAGGAAATATTGGGCAAGCTAGGCTTGTATCCCCGGAGAAAGTTAAGACTGCAGGTACTGCAATCAGAGTCAAAAAATGTGGCACTGGAAAAGCACAGCATCTGAGGAGCAGGAGCAGGAGAGTCAATGTTTCCACTTGGCCAAATTACCAATCTTTCTTCATGGGCCTGCAGCCAATAGTTGAATTTTGGGAATAGGAAAACACCAGATGGAAGAAATCACTGCGAAACTGGACGTTATTGTGTAATGTTCTGACAAACCTTCTGTGAAAGCCACAGTGATATGGTGGTGCATAAGTCCTTCATCACCATTCCTGATGAAGGGCTTATGCCCGAAACATTGATTCTCCTTGGATGCTGCCCGACCTGCTGTTCTTTTCCAGTGCCACACTTTTCGATTTGAATTCCCTGAAAGTTTAGAAGAATAAGAGATGAGTTGATTGAAACAGAAGATTCTGTGCAAATCTGATGTAAAGTCGGATTCTGACAGCTCGGGAATTTGGCCTAATCTGTGGCCCTTGCCATAATGTTGGTAAGGAGGGCAGATTATCATCCCAATTGTCCCAAATATGATCCCTCATCTGTACCAAAACAGTTTATTTCAGTCAAAGGAAGAGACATGACAAGTGGACGCAGCCCCCATAGTTCAAAAAGTAAGTAAGTCAACCAGAAATGTCACTTCTAAAGTGCTGCCTGTTGGAAAAATGTGTGGGCTTCAGACAGGGAAAGACTGTGATTCAACTGTGATTATCACAATAACATTTATCGCCTAGAAGAGCCGGCCACTTGGCCAAATTACCAATCTTTCTTCATGGGCCTGCAGCCAATAGTTGAATTTTGGGAATAGGAAAACACCAGATGGAAGAAATCACTGCAAAACTAGACGTTATTGTGTAATGTTCTGACAAACCTTCTGTGAAAGCCACAGTGATATGGTGGTGCTGCCCATAAAAATGATTTCTTTTAATGCTCTACATTTGTTAAAACAACGAGTTATTCCTAATACATCTCATCTTTGCCACTAAAACAGAAGGATACTTAAATGTTTTGCCAAAAGAATTCCTCTACTTTCAAATGTTTTTGTTAGTGCTTTATTGTAAAGTTTTTCAAAAAGACAGTTGTTTAAAATAATTATCAATATATAAACCAAACAAAAGGAAACAAATTCTTAACATTGAATTTACTCGGTACATGAAAACATACAAAGAGCAAATGTCTTCGTAAACAAAATTTACTTCCATGGCTAAGGAAAAGAATTATTGCAGTTTCATTCAATTATGTAAGATAAACATATATCTCTGTATATATTTTTGGTAAGAGGTCATGCTACAATTGAGTATCATTAACACTTGAATCGCCTATATTTACAATCCTAAATTTTTCAGCAGAAAATGGAAAAGATCTTATTCACAACTGTTTTTACTATATTATTGAAGTGTTTTTATTTCTGATTTTTGTGATATGCATTTGAAAAGATGTATTAAAACTTTAATGTATACCAAAGGGAATAAATTTTATATGGACATTTCTACATCAAGTCAGAGTTATAGTGTGATTCCTTTACACTATTTAAATAAAGACTAGTGAACTGTGGAAGATTCTGTGAAGTCAAACATGACAGAGCTCAGATCAATCAACATAATTCTGCTAGGTTTGTGGTGATATTTCAGTAGTAACCTTTGCAAGAATTTGCTGTTGAACATCTTGGGACCAACAAGTAGGAAATGAAAAAGAAAACCATTTAAAATATATGCCTTAAACCACGCCATTGAAGACACCTGAGGTGCTATCAAACAAACTAGAACAACCAGAATAGATGATCTGTTCATTGCACACAATCTCTCACAGGCAGTAACATGATAAAATGGCTGCTTATACTTTATCAGTGACTCTAATTCAAAAATACTGTTTGGAAATGTTGGGATGTTCTGAAGTTGCCAAAGGCATTTTGTATACATACTGTGTAAATCTTTATTTCTGATATGGAATTAGATGTCACATCACACTTCTGGCTAAGTTATAGCAGCAAACATGAGCTGCTCAAGTGCAGGTCAGTAAATGTTTACAGTATTTAGATCTTTTTATAATGGGGCATTGAGGACAAGCAAAGAATTTGTATATTACTATAGTCAGGCTTTACAACTTGAGTGGAGAGTGCGGTTTGCGGTATGTCAGTATAGAAAGGACATTGAAATCATGGAGTGTGTAAAGTAGATTCACCAGTATGAGGTCAGGCACAGGAACCTATCATACAGATCTCCAGTCAGGAACTTAAAATACAAATAAAATACAGTGGATGGTGGAAATTTGGACAGAAAATGCTGGAGAAAATCAGCAGTCTGGCAGTACTGCTGCAACAGAGTAACAGAAGAGAATGTATCGGATTCAACATTAACTTTGTTTCTCTCTCCATTGATGCTGCCAGACCTGCTGAGTTTCTCCAGTAATTTCTGTTTTTGTCATGGTTACAAAATGGTTACAAGAAGAGATTTGAGATACCAGGACTATTTCTATTGGACTGGAGAAGGACAAAAAGGAGGTTTAAGAAAAGGTTTTATACATTATTTAAAGACTATGCTAGACTCAATGTAGAACTGTTATATCCTCTGAGGTGTCAATATTGAGGAAGAATTGATTAAAAATCCTCACTTAGGGAGAGGAATTAGAAATTTCTTTCAGTACAGAACTGTCAGAAATTGGACTGCTTTGATAAGGGCATGGGTTAATATCCAGACCATTGCATATAATAGTGATGATAAGGCCTAAGTACCTTGGGTAGAATGCTGTCACCAATCCTTCATCTTATTACTCCTAGTATTCCATGGGACACAGAAAACCAGACATCCAAACCATGAGTGAGATCTTCAAAACAGGCGGCAGAGTACATAATAAGTTTGTGTCTACATATTGTAAAACTGTAAAATGTACCTTTAAATTGTGAGCCATTGCATCTGAATGTGATCCATATTCTTTACAAATGCTAATCTTAGAGAACCTTTTCATTTGAAGTGAAATTGGCTTTATTTAGGCAGGATCTTTTCCCATTAAAGCTGCCTTCATATTTTCATGGACTATTCATTCAATAGTTCCAAATATAAAAAGATACATATTGGGGATGATTGTTGCCATCATCTTTGTCACGAGTGCTATTTTAGTTTGTTTTAGTAAGTAGTAACAGTGAAAGTAGTGAGAAGGGAACAGCTGACAGAACAGCTCTGAAACGTAATCCAATAGAATTGAATTAGCTTTACTCACATGAGTACAGCATCTTAGTTACATAGGTATCGAGGTACAGAATCTTGAGTAACAATTCTTGATGCTACTAAGGGTTCTGCCATTTCCTGTATACTTCTACATTAGATCTTCCAAAATGCATCACCTCGCATTTGTCTGCCTGTTTCAAGAGGGCCAATATCATCCTTGTGCCTAAGAAAGCTCATGCAGCATGTCTCAATGACATCTGCCCAGTGGTCCTAACTTCAGTGGTCATGAAGTGCTTTGAAAGGCTGGTCATGGCATTAATTAATTCCAGCCTCCCCATTACTCTTGACCCACTCCAATTTGCCTATCGGACCAACAGATCCATGTCAGATGCCATTTCACTTGCCTTTCACTCCTCCCTAGAACAACTTGACATCAAGAACAGCTACGTAAGAATCCTACTCATTGACTACAGCTCAGCCTTCAACACTATTATCTCCTCGAGACTGATTACTAAACTTAGTGATCTCAGACTAAGCAGAAGTGGGTACTGCAGATGCTGGAGATTAGAGTCAAGATTAGAATGGTGCTAGAAAAGCACAGCAGGTCAGGCAGCCTCCGAGGAACAGGAAAAATTGATTTTTTGAGAAAAAGCTCTTCATCAGGAATGAGCAGTCCCGATGAAGGGCTTTTGCCCAAAACGTTGATATTTTTCCTGCTCCTCTGATGCTGCCTGACCTGCTGTGCTTTTCTAGCACCACTCTGATCTCGGACTAAGCCCCACTCTCTGCAGCTGGATCCTCAGTTTCCTGACCCACAGGCCACAATCAGTGAAGATTGGGGACAATATTTCATCCTCACTAACATTCAACACTGGAGCCCCCCCCACCCCGGGGTGTGTACTCAGCCCCCTACTGTACTCACTGTATATCCATGACTGCATCACCAAATGCCAGACTAATGCCATTTACAAGTTCACTGATGACACCACCATAGTCGGTCAAATTTCAGATGGCGACGAAACAAACTACAGATGGGAGGTGGAAGACCTGAAAAAATGGTGCACTGAGAACAACCTAGCTTTCAATACCAGCAAAACCAAGGAACTCATTATTGACTTTTGGTGGGATGTTATTCATGCCCCCCCTACACATTAACAGCACAGAGGTGGAAAGAATGGAGAGTGTCAAGCTCCTGGGAGTGGACATCCACAACAAGCTTTCTTGGACTCTTCATGCGAATGCACTGGTTACAAAGGCCCAATAACGTCTCTTCTTCCTCAGGCAGCTGAGGAAAGTTTTCATGACGGCGAACACCCTTGCCAACTTTTATAGGTGCGTCATTGAGAGCATTCTATCTGGATTGTGGCCTGGTATGACAACTGTACTATTCAAGATCAGAGACAGTTACACAGAGTGGTGAACTCGGCCCGGACAATCACAAAGGCCAACCTCCTATCTATAGAGAAGCTATCTACCAGGCCCACTGTCAAGGAAAAGCCACCAGCATTCTTATAGATCCATCCCATCCTGGCAATGTTTTTCTCCAACCTCTACCATCGCGGAGAAGGTACAGAAGCTTGAACACACGCACCAGCCGGTTTCAAAACAGTTTCTACCATACTGTTGTTAGAATACTGAATGGACTCACAAACTCTTAATATTTGCCTGTACCTGTGTTTTTGTTTTTGCCCCTGTTTACCTATTATTTACTATCTATGCAACTTAACTCTGTGGTCTGCCTGTATTACTCACAAGACAAAGCTTTTCACTGTGCCTTGGTACACGTAACAATAAATTCAATTTAATTCAACTCAATTGTCTGGATTAAACTCCAAATGCCAATTCTCCAACCAAGTCTTCAGCCTATCTATATCCTGCTGTATCCTCTGGCAATCCTCCTCACTCGCCACAATTCCCTTAATCTTTGTGTCATCTGCAAACTTACTAATCATGCTACCCACATTCTCCTACAAATCATTTTCTATATTACAAACAACAGATGTCCCACCACTGGTCACAGACCTCCAGTCAGAAAACCACCCTTCCACCACTACTCTCTGTCTTCTATGTCTAGGTCAGTTCTGTGTCCATTGTACCACTTCACTGTGGATCCCATGTGGCTTCACCTTTTCTATCAGCCTATCATGAGGGACTTTGTCAAAGGCCTTGCTGAAGTCCATATAGTCAACAATCTACCACCCTGCCATCATCAATCATCTTTGTTCAAAAACCTCAATCAAGTTAGTAAGACACAAAGCCATGTTGGCCATCACTAATAAGTCTATATTTTTCTAAATGTGAATAAATTCTATGGTGAAGAACCTTCTCCAATAATTTCCCTACCACATTTGTAAGGCTCATCCGCTTGTAATTTCTCTGATTATTCCTGTTGCCCTTTTTAAACAAAGGAACAACATTGACTACTCTCCAGTCCTCTGGGACCTCTCCTGTGACTAAAAAAGGACAAAAAAGATTTTGTGCACGGCCCCAGCAATTTCCTCACCTGTCTCCTCAGCGTTCTGATACAGGTCCTATCAGATCCCGGGGACTTGACTATCTTAATGCCCTTTAAAACCTTTTTTTACATTGACATGTCCCAGAATATAAACATACCACTCCTTTGTGAATACCGATACAAAGTATTCGCTAAGGACCTCACACACTTCCTCCAACTCCATGTATAAATTCCCTCCTTCTTCTTTGAGGGCATCTAGCTTTATATATGTAATCCTTAATCCTGTTTGCTAAAGTTAAAAATCACACAACAGGTTATGGTCCAACAGATTTATTTGGAAGTACTGGCTTCCAAATAAATCTGTTGGACTATAATCTGGCGTTGTGTGATTTTTAACTTTGTCCACCCCAATCTAACACCGGCACCTCCGCATCCTGTTTGCTAAAGACATTTCCTGGCTCCTTTCAGCCCTCCTGATTCCCTGTTTGAGTTCTTTCTGCTTTCTTTGTATTCTTTGAGGGTTCTGTCTGTCTTCATTTTCCTGAACCTTACGAATGCCTCCTTTTTCTTTTCGACTGAGCTCTCAATTTCTCTTGTCATCTAAAGTTCCTGAATCTCTCCATCCTAAACCTACATATTCACAGCAACATACTGGTCCTGAACTCTAATCAACTGACTTTTAAAAGATTGCCACATGATAAATGCTTTCCTCTCAAACATGTTCCCCCAGTCTACATTCCCCAGGGAGACAACACACCATCTGGAGTCTCACTTGCGGCAACAGAAACGTCTGTGCACCTGACTATAGAGTCCCCCATCACTACTGCTTGGTTACACTTCTATCCTCCCTGCTGCACAACTGTGCCAGTTGTGGTGCTACTGACCTGGCTGCTGCACCCGTTTTTCCTCCCAATAGTATTCAAAATGATTTACCTGCTTGAGGGAGGAATGGCCTCGGGGGTAACTGCCTGCCCACAATTACCCGTTTTCCTGGAGACCACCCAACTCTGCTCTGTCTGTGTAGCCCTTACTGGTGGTGTGACCTGCTCACTAAATGCACTATCCACAATGTTCTCAACCTCATGGATGCTCCAGAGTGAGTTCATCTGCTGCTCCATGCAACTCCGTGTGGCAAATCAGGAGCTGCAGCTGAACACATTTCCTGTGTACAGAATCATCATGGAGACTAGATGTGTCCCTGATTTCCCACATTTTACAGGAGAAGCATTCCATGGGGCTGAGCTCTCCTGCCAGATTGAAACTTATCAACTAAATTAACCTTAACGACTATAGATAATAATCCAGGAACTGATAACACAATCTTACCCGCTCATCACCAAAGGCAGGTCTATCATTCCCGCTCTTTTTTCCTAGCAGACTACAACTACAAAATGTAAGAACTTTACCTCTCCCTAGACACTACTCACTCAGTCTTTAAACCTGCTTCCTGAATGTCATTTTTGAGTCATGCTGTAATCTCCTGACCTCATTCCCCAGATTCAGTTCCACATTCACTCTGACTGACCCCACTCCTCAGGTACTTAGATTAGATTAGATTCCCTACAGTGTGGAAACAGGCCCTTCGGCCCAACCAGTCCACACCGACACTCCGAAGAGCAACCCACCCAGACCCATCCCCCTCTAACACTATGGGCAATTTAGCATGGCCAATTCACCTGACCTGCACATCATTTGGACTGGGGGGAGGAAACCGGAGCACCCGGAGGAAACCCATGCAGACACATAGAGAATGTGCAAACTCCACACAGACAGTTGCCCGAGGCTGGAATCGAACCTGGGACCCTGGTGCTGTGAGGCAGCAGTGCTAACCGTTGAGCCACTGTGATCCACCATATCCTGCTGTTTACCCCCAGGTTCACTCTGACTGACCCCACTCCTCAGGTATTTATCCTGCTGTTCACCCCTAGGTTCACTCTGACTGACCCCACTCCTCAGGTATTTATCCTGCTGTTCACCCCCAGGTTCACTCTGACTGACCCCCTTCCTCAGGTATTTATCCTGCTGTTCACTCCCAGGATCACTCTGCTTCACTCTGTTGCTGCTGCTATCACTGCTCAGACTGACCTCCTGATGTTTGCAAATATGTTTGATATTATAACAAGCTACTAAAGGCAGAGGTGAAAACTACCAACAAAGGATTCAAGAAATTTGTTGTTTATATAGGGCTACCCAGGTCCCCAGACCTCTGAGCTGAGCAAACAATTTTGTTTATTTTAGGAGTTAGAATACCTGAAGCTGTAAAATAACAAACTATGAAATAATTGTTTTTTGACTTCCACTCTGTGGACGGTCTGGTTTAAATGTACTGCTCAGATGATTTAGTTTTGCACAGACACCAGAAAAATTAGAAGATGTATTCCAATAACCAATGTTGATCATTTAAACAGACTGTATCCAGAAACAGGAGAATGGGTAGCTCACATACTTATAGATTATCTGAAATAGACACCTGCAGTCAGTCGAGCAACTAAGTAATTCTCATTCACCCTTCCCCTTCATGTAGAGTAAATGTGACTCACTCTGGGTTTAGTCACTAAGGATGTGCAAAAAGAACTCTGTCATAGTGACGTCATTATCTAGGGACTTGGGTGCAGTCACATTACTATTTTTAGTAATGCTTTCATGTACATTTTTGGGTTGGGTGTGCCAATCATTCCCAACTCTGAAAACTCTCAAAAGGATCTGCCCCATGTTGACACATTTCCAATAGTGTTCTCCTCATTTGTACGTGCAATACGTCTCTCAAAGCTAACCTTGAAGGAATTAATGAACCTTTAGCCCTGATCCAGGAGTTACAATCCTTGCCAACCAATTCTCATTGGCAAAAGTATCAGAATGACTCAGCGCTGGACAACAAACATGGCTTATGTGCACTCTTGATTGTAAAGTCAATTCAGGAATCATATTCAATTCCAAACAATCAATATTAACACACCAGACAAATTAACACTGACAACGGCACTTCTCTTTATTGTGCACGTTTACAGCATAATTTCAGTTGTAATTAAGTTTTGCTTAAATCTACAGTAAATACGATCAACAAGTCTTGTGACCAGTGACAGAAATTGGAACAGACAATGTTGGATAATTTCTGTGCATAAAGAGTTCCACATTCCTTTTTGGACAAGCTTACCTCCTCAGATGATAGCCTCTTTAGATTTGTTGGTTAGGTGTCACACGCAGGTTACATTTCCTGAACTCAGTGACATTATCACCAGCTGTATTCAGGGCCTCCAACTTTCACAAAGGAGATTTCCAACAGGTTAGAGCGACTCGATTTGCACACGCAGAGGATCTATGTTTGCTTTCGCCACTGTACTGGGTCTCTCTGTTCCCACCTTTACCAATAGTGTGATCAATGTACTTCTTACATTGAATGCACACCTGCTAGTTGCCATATGGAATGCAATGGTTCCATTTTACACTCCTAAAACAGGTGAGCTGTCAATAGTCCTTTGTCACCGATGACAAGAAAAATTGTAGGTAAACTTGTAAGGAGTAGTAAGGAACGGTGATCTAAAGTTATTTTAAGTTGACATTGGTCAGAAATCAAATAGACAATAATTTGGCTTATTATTCTTCAAGATGTTGGTGGAGCTACATTATATGTCCACCATAGCGTTCATAGATGTACAATCCTTAAATAAATGTCAGTAGTAATTATCAAGTTTTTTTAAAATTTAAACAGAGAAATAGGAATTGAACAGGAGAATTCATCTAGATTGAAAAGTGGTGTGGAATCTTCGAAAGATGAATTTAATGTTCGTTTGCAGTGTTGTGACTTCACAATGAGAATGAGTACAGGAGTTGGGATATTTGGTCGGCATGGACGGGTTGGACCGAAGGGTCTGTTTCCATGCTGTACATCTCTATGACTCTATGACCTATCTAACACAAATCAAGCACTGAGGTTTGAACTGACTTTGAAGTGCAGCAAGGATGATTTCCTATGGGGAGTTTTACTCCATTTCACTCTGGTGAGTCTGAATTCCTGGTGTATTTACACTAAACTACAGCACAGCAAGAACTAAACTGCAGAGCTGCTTCAAACATAACAAAGTGTTTATATTTATTTTTACTTCCCAAGCAAAGAGTAGTGTGCAAAAGCAATGGGTTCTTTTGACTTCACTCAGCATCACAAGAACTATTATTATTTTTAATCAAAAAACATATCCTGGAAAGTACTAAATAAAAACTGAAATAACTGTGGACGCTGTAAATATGAAACAAAACCAGAAATTGCTGGAAAAGGTCAGCAGGCCTGGCAGCACTTGTACAGAGAAATCAGAGTTAATGTTTTGGGTCGAGTAACCCTGAAATGTATTACTTGATTGAAATTGACCTGTTTCAGTCCCTGTTAAAAGCTTTCATTATTTTCATAAAAATATTAAGTTGATAACTTTAACTTATAACTTGGTACATGTTATTCTATTATTATGTCAATTTTAGCAGCAACTTTAACTGGCAATGGGCTATTGGAGAAAGGCCCATTAGAAAATGATTACCTGAAGCAAACAAACTCTCTTAAAAGGTACAGGAGTGAAGAGGGAAAAGTAAAAGCACCTGACATAATTTGTCAAAGGGGCATGGTACAGTGTACACATCTCAATTGACCAACAGTAGAATCAGAGATCTTTCTCCAATTTTCAAAAGAGTCAGAACCATAAAGGAGGGTGGTGAGGGAGGGTTTCAGAAACAGCATTAAACCTGCAGTGTGTCAGTCTGGCGTTGATTGAACTTTCCTTTGGCTCAGGGATAGCCTCACTTTCAAGGTCACACAGTTTGCAATGAATTGAACACAGTCACATATTGCACTCCTGCGGACCTAAAATGATGCCTTCATTCTGCATTGTAGGCAAGCTAATTAGTCAGGAGGCTTGAGAACAAATTAATGCTTGGATTATTGCCTATCTAAATGCTGGATTCACAAACAATACACTTGCTACTTGAAGTGTAGCTGACTATGAGTTCCCATCTTGTCTGGAACAAAGATCTGCAAAACTGCTCAAGTGACCTGCTATCAATCAGTTTAGATGCTACATGTTACCATTACACAAACTCCCCATCCAAGAAAGTTTTGCTTCATTTATGTCCTGTCTCCTGCATTTCTGTTTCATTTCATGGAAAGGAACATGTTTTTATACTTTTCCACCAGTTTTCACCACAGTTTTCTTCCTTTTTATCTGAATAATATTGAATTCTGAACTTAATATACCAGCTCCTAAAACTGCTGCTTTTGTTAAGTACAAATTGGGGGGGGGGGGGGTATCACAAGAAGAGGCTTACATTATTAATTCTGAATTTCTTTCTTCTAGGTTGAAAAGGCTAATGGCCCTTGCAGTGCTTCACACAGAAATAAGTGGGGAAAAATATCAGCAGGGATCAGTATCAAATTAAGAACCAGGTTGATCCCATTCTTGGCTGAAGGATGGTGAAAGAAAAAGACAAGGAGCTGTAACGTAACTTCAATTTAGTAAGCACCTTTATATTTTTAACCTTTTTCTAATCAACCTGTTCAGAGATGTTATTATACATCACCTGGGATTTGAACCCAAGTCTCCCAGTTCAGGGATAGAGACACTACCATACTGCATCACAAGAGGGCCCCAAGTAAGCTCCTTTAATGTAGTTACACATTCTTGATTATGCAGCCATAGCCACCAAGGGTGAAGCAAAGAAAATTAGCAATGCCAAAGTTAATTACAGTCCTATCAGTCTACTCTCAATCATCAGTAAAGTGTAAGAGGATAGTGCAGTCAGGCAGCACTTATTCAGCCATAATTTGCTCACTGACACTCAGTTTAGTTTCCATCAGGACCACTCCACTCCTGACCCTGGTCTCGGTCCCGACTGAATTCCAGAGGTGGTGAAAGTGACGGCCTTTGACACTCTGACAGAGAATGGCATTAAAGAGTCATAAGAAAACTGAAGTCAATGGGAATTGGAGTGAGAAACTGTCTGCTGGTTGGATTCATAACTGGCACAAACGAAGGTTATTGTGATTGGTTTAGATCAGTCATCTTAGCTCCAGGACATCACAGAAGGAGTTCCTCAGGATAGGGTCCGAGACCTAACTATCTTCAGCTGCTACATTAATGACCTTCCCTCCATCAGAAGGTTAGAAGTAGGGATGTTCGCACCATTCGCATCTCCTCAGATATTGAAACAGCCAACGTCCAAATAAAAAACATTCTGCTTGCTCCGATAAAAGTCAAGTAATGTGCCTGCTGCACAAGTGCCAGGCAATGATGGTCTGAAACAAGACATAATCCAAGTATCACTGCTTAACATTCAGTAGCATGATCACAACTGAATCCCCCACTGTCAATAAGCTCAAGTGTACTGTAAAGGAACAGTTGATCTGAACTGACTACAAGATCATAGAGTCATAGAGATGTATAGCATGGAAACAGACCCTTCGGTCCAACCCGTCCATGCCGACCAGATATCCCAACACAATCTAGTCCCACCTGCCAGTACCCGGCCCATATCCCTCCAAACCCTTCCTACTCATATACCCATCCAAATACATTTTAAATGTTGCAATTGTACCAGCCTGCACCACTTCCACTGGCAGCTCATTCCATACACGTACCACCGTCTGCGTGAAAATGTTGCCCCTTAGGTCTCTTTTATATCATTCCCCTCTCACCCTAAACCTATGCCCTCTAGTTCTGGACTCCCCGATCCCAGGGAAAAGACTTCGTCTATTTATCCTATCCATGCCCCTCATAATTTTGTAAACCTCTATAAGGTCACCCCTTAAGCCTCCAACACTCCAGGGAAAACAGCCCCAGCCTGTTTAGCCTCTCCCTATAGCTCAAATCCTCCAACCCTGGCGACATCCTTGTAAGTCTTTTCTGAACCTTTCAAGTTTCACAACATCTTTTCGATAGGAGGAAGACCAGAATTGCACGGAATATTCCAACAGTGGCCTAACCAATGTCCTATACAGCCACAACATGACTTCCCAACTCCTATACTCAATACACTGATCAATAAAAGAAAGCATACTAAACACCTTCTTCACTATCTTATCTATCTGCGACTCCACTTTCAAGGAGCTATGAACCTGCATGCCAAGCTTACTAACTGTACCTCTTATGTTCGCATCCAAATCATTTATGTAAATGACAAAAAGTAAAGGACCCAGCACCGATCCTTGTGGCACTCCACTGGTCACAGGCCTCCAGTCTGAAAAACAACCCTCCACCACCACCACCTTTGAGCCAGTTCTATATCCAAATGGCTAGTTCTCCCTGTATTCAGTGGGATCTAACTTTGCTAATCAGTCTCCCATGGGGAACCTTGCCGAACGCCTTACTGAAGTCCATATAGATCACATCTACTGCTCTGCCCTCATCAATCCTCTTTGTTACTTCTTCAAAAAACTCAATCAAGTTCATGAGACATGATTTCCCACACACAAAGACATGTTGACTATCCCTAATCAGTCCTTGCATTTCCAAATATATGTACATCCTGTCCCTCAGGATTCCCTCCAACAACTTGCCCTTCACCGACATCAGGCTCTGTAATCTGGACATTTTGCAAGGTGTCACCATCTATTTCCCCACAGTCTATATCTTCCATATCCTTTTCCAGGCTCTGTAATCTGGACATTTTGCAAGGTGTCACCATCTATTTCCCCACAGTCTATATCTTCCATATCCTTTTCCATAGTAAGTACTGATGCAAAATACTCGTTTAGTATCTCCTCCATTTTCTGCAACTCCACACAATCCACTTTGCTGATCTTTGAGGGGCCTTATTTTCTCTCTAGTTATCCTTTTGTCCTTAACAAATTTGTAAAAACCCTTTGGATTCTCCTTAATTCTATTTGCCAAAGCTATCTCATGTCCCCTTTTTGCCCTCCTGATTTCCTTCTTAAGTATACTCTTACTGCCTTTATACTCTAAGGATTCACTCGATCTATCCCGTCTATACCTTACATATGCTTCCTTCTTTTTCTTAACCAAACCCTCAATTTCTTTAGTCATCCAGCATTCCCTATACCTACCAGCCTTTCCTTTCACCATAACAGGAATATACTTTCTCTGGATTCTCGTTATCTCATTTCTGAAGGCTTCCCATTTTCCAGCCGTCCCTTTACCTGCGAACATCGGCCCCCAAACAGCTTTCGAAAGTTCTTGCCTAATACTGTCAAAATTTGTCTTTCTCCAATTTAGAACTTCAACTTTTAGATCTGGTCTATCCTCTTCCATCACTATTTTAAATCTAATAGAATTATGGTCGCTGGCCCCAAAGTGCTTCCCCCACTGACACCCCAGTCACCTGCCCTGCCTTATTTCCCAAGAGTAGGTCAAGTTTTGCACCTTCTCTATTAGGTACATCCACATACTGAATTAGAAAATTGTCTTGTACACACTTAACACATCCCTCTCCATCTAAACCTTTAACACTATTCCAGTCCCAGTCTATGTTTGGAAAGTTAAAAACCACTACCATAATCACCCTATTATTCTTACAGATAGCTGAGATCTCCTTACAAATTTGTTTCTCAATTTCCCTCTGACTATTAGGAGGTCTATAATACGATCCCAATAAGGTGATCATCCCTTTCTTATTTCTCAGTTCCCCCCAAATAACTTCCCTGGATGTATTTCTGGGAATATCCTCCCTCAGCACAGCTGTAATGCTATCCCTTATCAAAAATGCCACTCCCCCTCCTCTTTTGCCTCCCTTTCTATCCTTCCTGTAGCATTTGTACCTGGAACATTAAGCTGCCAGTCCTGCCCATCCCTGAGCCATGTTTCCGTAATTGCTATGATATTCCAGTCCCATGTTCCTAACCATGCCCTGAGTTTATCTGCCTTCCCTGTTAGGCCCCTTGCATTGAAATAAATGCAGTTTAATTTATTAATCCTACCTTGTCCCTGCCTGCCCTGACTGTTTGACTCGTTTCTGTTCTCAACAGGTCCGACACTGGGAATTCTGTGGTGAGTGACTCATCTCTGACTCCTCAAAGCCTGCTCAAGAGTGTGATGGAATAGCATCTACTTGCCTGGGTGAATGCAGCTCTAAAAACACTCACCAAAGCTCCACACCATCCAAGGCAAAGCAGACTGCTTGATTGACACCCAATCTAACATCTTAAACATTCACTCCCTTCACTGTCAATACACAGTATATACCATCTAGAAGGGGGACTGCAACAACCCAACAGGGTTCCTTCAACAGCATCTTCTACACCCACAAGGTCGACCATCTAGAAGGACAAGGGCATTAGATACATAGGAACAAGCCCCAAACCATCTTGACATCCTCCACTGTTGTTAAGTCAAAATCCTGGAACTCCCTCTCTAACAACAGTTTAAGAATGGCAGCTCGCACTTTTATCACACACTCAGAATTTGGGTTCTTTGCAGACAGTTTGAGGTTAAGGTAAATTTAAGGATTGACTTTGGGCTTAGGCTTTAAAATTAATACAACATATTATGCAATAATAAAATATTACATGGTAATCACAGATATTCCAGGCTCTGAACATATAGTTACTTTTGGCAAGGGCTAACTTAATTTGGTTGTGTTTTTATGTCCAAGTTGTAGTCTGCTCTGATGTTTTCTTCCAGAAAGTTCTAACTCGTCTACACTCTGCTATTTAAATTCAGTGATGTACAGCTCAGTGACATCATTACATGGTTGCTCCTGGGTCCTAAAACCCTTACACAACACTTAAAGAGCTTGATGCGATCTAGGACATAAGGGCCTTTAGGGAATTGGTAATAAATGCTGTCTTATCCACATCCTATGAATAAATAAAAGAAACATACAACTTGACACTATGGAACTACAAGACCTAGTTGTGTATAGTATTCAGGCATGTGGAATACTGTTGTTCCAATCTTTCTCAGACACCACTGCTCACCTCTTCCACATCTACAATAATGATAGTGATAGTGCATTATCCCGCTTTTGTTCTTAATTTGATTATGGTTTTTATTTTCACTCATCTACATGCTTCATTTGTACCCCTCTCTCCCTGACCATATCTTGCCCCCACTTTCTGAGAAGGTACTTCCCATGCCATCTAGCGCAACTCCAATTTCATTCACAACTAAATGGTTCTATCCAAGATGAACCTACTGTATAGACACCATTCTTTTAATAAGATCACAGGAACAGGAGTAGGCCTACAGCCCATTGAGCCTGCCATACTAACCAACACAAACATGACAGATCAAACACTTCAATGCCTTTTATCCACCCATCCCCATAATCCTGTATGCCACTGGGACTTAGACATCTATCAGTCTCTACCTTAAACATTAGGCTTCCACAGCCCTCTGTGGTAGTGAATTCCAAAGGTTCACAACCCTAATAAGGATGTCATAGAGTCATACAGTCATAGAGATGTACAGCGTGGAAATAGAGCCTTCGGTCCAACCCGTCCATGCCAACCAGATATTCCAACCCAATCTAGTCCCACCTGCTAGCACCCGGTCCATATCCCTCTAAACCCTTCCTATTTATATACCCATCCAAATGGCTCTTAAATGTTGCAATTGTACCAGTCTCCACCACATCCTCTGGCAGCTCATTCCATACATGTTCCACCCTCTGCGTGAAAAAAGTTGCTCCTTAAGTCCCTTTTATATCTTTGCCCTCTCACTCTAAGCCTATGCCCTCTAGTTCTGGATTCCCCCACCCCAGGGAAAAGACTTTGCCTATTTATCCTATCCATGCCCCTCATAGTTTTGGAAACCTCTATAAGGTCACCCCTTAGTCTCCGACACTCCAGGGAAAACGCCCCAGCCTGTTCAGCCTCTCCCTATAGCTCAAATCTTCCAACCCCGGCAACATCTTTGTAAATCTTTTCTGAACCCTTTCAAGTTTCACAACATCTTTCCGATAGGAAGAAGACCAGAATTGCATGCAATATTCCAACAGTGGCCTAACCTGTACAGCCGCAACATGACCTCCCAACTCCTGTATCCAATACTCTGACCAATAAAAGAAAGCATACCAAACGCCTTCTTCACTATCCTATCTACCTGCGACTCCACTTTCAAGGAGCTATGAACCTGCACTCCAAGGTCTCTTTGTTCAGCAACACACCCTAGGACCTTACCAT
>NC_057712.1:17740111-17762459 GCF_004010195.1 Chiloscyllium plagiosum | reverse complement strand
GTTTGCCAACCTCCAGTCTTCCAGCATCTCATCTGTGACTATCGATGATACAAATATCTCATCAAGAGGCCCAGCAATCACTTCTCTAGCTTCGCACAGAATTCTTGGGTATGCCTGATCAGGTCCTGGGGATTTATCCACCTTTATGCGTTTCAAGACATTCGGCACTTCCTCCTCTGTCAGCTGGACATTTTTCAAGATGTCACCATCTATTTCCCTACAGTCTGTATCTTCCATATCCTTTTCCACAGTAAATACTGATGCAAAACATTCATTTCGTATCTCCCCCATTTTCTGTGGCTCCACACAAAGGCCGCCTTGCTGACCTTTGAGGGGCCCTATTCTCTCCCTAGTTACCCTTTTGTCCTTAATATATTTGTAAAAACCCTTTGGATTCTCCTTAATTCTATTTGCCAAAGCTATCTCATGTCCTGTTTTTACCCTCCTGATTTCCTTCTTAAGTATACTCCTACTTCCTTTTTACTCTTCTCAGGATTCACTCAATCTATCCTGTCTATACCTGACATATGCTTCCTTCTTTTTCTTAACCAAACCCTCAATTTGGAGGATTTGAGCTCTAGGGAGAGGCTGAACAGGCTGAGGCTATTTTCCCTGGACTGTCGGAGGTTGAGGGGTGACCTTATAGAGGTTTATAAAATCATGAGGGGCATCGATAGGATCAATAGAGAAGGTCTTTTCCCTGTGGTGGGGACTCCAGACTAGAGGACTGGACTAGGTTTAGAGTGAGAGGGGAAAGATTTAAAAGGGACCTATGAGGCAGCTTTTTCACACAAAGGGTGGTGTATGTATGGAATGAGCTGCCAGAGAAAATGGTGGAGGCTGGGACAATGACAATATTTAAAAGGCATCTGGATGGGTACATGAATAGGAAGAGTTTAGAGTGATATGGGCCAAGTGGTGGCAAATTGGATTAGATTAATTTCGGATATCTGGTTGGCATGGGTGAGTTGGACTGAAAGGTCTGTTTCCCAGTCGTACATCTCTTTGAGTCTATGACACGAAGTGAAAAAAAATTCTTCTAATCTCTGACCTCAATGGCATCCCTCTTATGTTTCAATTATACCCTGTGAGCTAAACTCCTCAGTCAGGTGACACAGCTGTACCTATCCTGGCTGTCCCTTTAAGAGTTTTGTTAGTTTCAGTGAGATCTCCTCTAATTCTTTGAAACTCTAGAGAATACAGGCCTGGTTTTCCTAAGCTGTCTTCATAAGACAGTCCCACCTTTCCAGGAACAAATCTAGTGAATTTTCCTTGCTCTCTTTCTGTGACAGTAATATATTTCCTGAACTAATGAAACCAAAACTGCACACAGTACTCCAGAGTCAATAGCAGAGGAAGATGTGGACATGAAGGTGCACAGGACACAGCAAGATAGAGGGCAAACATAAATTTCCTCTGATTAAAATACTGGAAAGACAAAAGTCACAGGTCTCCACTACTAACTTTGTTCCCTAACTATCAGCTCCATCCCTCCCTCTGTCAACTGTCTGATATATAACAACCTTGGTGTTATATTTGACTCCAAGACAAACTTCTGACCATATACCTATGATATCTCTCAGACCACCTATTCCCACTTTGGTAACTTTGCCTAGCTCTGCCTTTGCTTCAGCCCAGTTGCTGTTGAATGCCTCCTTGATGCTTCTGTTGCTGCTAGACTTGCCCATTACAACACACTCCTGGTTGGTCTTGCATATTGCTCCCTCTGTAGCCTTGACACTATGCAAAACAGTACTGTCTGAGTCCAGGGCAGACTGCAGCTGGTGCTGTGCCCAGTCTGCCACTAGGAGGCATCACGGGATATTGGGAGTGGTTGGGAATGTGGAGGTGGGGCAGAAAACTTGTCTGCCTCAGTGCAGGTCCGTATCATATAGTTCTGACGAGGGGTCACTGGGCTCAAAAGGTTAATTCTGTTTTCCTCTCCACAGATGTTGCCAGACCTGCTGAGGCTCTTGAGCAATTTCTGTTTTTGTTTGCTTCATATGCTCTTCACCCACTTCTGTTCATCATGTGACTGTCATACATAATTGGAACTAGTCCCTTCCAAAGTGCTGCAAGGTGTGTTGCACAATATCCCTCCCTCATCCCTCCAACCTGACTCTCCGACGTTACTTTCTGAAAATAACGAGTGAGTGGAAGTCATCAACACATGCAAAAAATTAAGAGAGAGAGAGAGAGAGAGACAGAGCGATGGCTCACCTTCAGTTTCAGATTGAACACATCCACCCCCACCTTTTCTACTGTCAATGGAACGAGAACCTGGAAAGAATAAAGAGAGAAATAGGGTGTCACGAGTGAAGATGGCATATTGTTACAAAAAAAAGTGATTCTCAACCGAGTTGCAAGCTGTGATGGATACTCAGTTAGGATGAGGAGGGCGAAATGATATTTGAAGGATGTCATTCAAGCCTCGCAGCCAATGACACAGCATTGTTCTGTCTTGTTCACTGCAACAGCTCTTGCTTTCTCTTTGTTTACTCAGTAACGATAGAGAAATTTTTTTAAAAAGGATTAAATTTAGAACGCTGACTTCAATAAAATCAAGTGGGGCTTCCACTCTCTGTGAACTTGCACTTTTGTGATTCTGAGAATTGCAGAATCCTTCCTAGTGCTCTCCCTAGTTGTTGCTAACCTTGTTAAAACTTAATTGGAGAATGAAGTTAAAAATCACACAACCACTTTGTGTCTTTCACTGTGTCTCACACCTGCACACACACACCATGGGCGCTGGGGAAAAAAATAAGCACTACCGCACTTAGGTGGTAGTGTGGGGGTAGAAAAATAAATAAATAAAAAGGACATAAGGGCAGTGTTTGTCACTGGCCACTCGGGTGTTTTCCTATCTTCCTGGTGGTGGAATTTGAATTAAAAAAAACAAAAAAAACATAAAAAGGACATAAGGGCAGTGTTTGTCACTGGTCACCCGGGTGTTTGCCTATTGTGAGTGTATGTGCAAGGACTCTCCTTGAAGGGGACAGAAGAAAAAAAAAATCACACAACACCAGGTTATAGTCCAACAGGTTTAATTGGAAGCACACTAGCTTTCGGAGCGACGCTCCTTCATCAGATGACTATCACCTGATGAAAGAGCGTCGCTCTGAAAGCTAGTGTGCTTCCAATTAATCCCGTTGAACTATAACCTGGTGTTGTGTGATTTTTAACTTTGTACACCCTAGTCCAACACCGGCATCTCCAAATCATAATTGGAGAATGGTCTGGTCACTTCAAAACAAAAGATAAGGAAACCTTTGTTGATTCTGGTAAAAAATCTGAAAATATGCTGACTGGAGGCTGAGTCATGTTGATCCATGTCAAATGTGATCATTGTCTCTCAGAAACTGATCATTGTACTGTCGCTCAGAAAGTTAAAGTTGCCTGTGGTCATTCATGATGAGTATGCCATATTGGGACATTTTGAGAAGAAACTTTTTTAAGCAACTTAAGTATTTAAAGTAAGGTGTTGTAATGGAGATTTGCAGCATTATCCAATCTGGAGACTGAGGCTGAATGTTCTGGCATGTAAGTGGGAAATAAGCATCAGACATCCATCTGTGGTAGGAAATGGTTGAAGTGCAGATTTTTTTCATGTGGAAGCCCTTAATTAATATGGAGGTGGAATGGAAACTGAGGTGAGTGGGGATGGGAACTGAGACGAGTCGGCTGGAGTGTAGGATGAATTTCCATAACAACCGTCACCGAGGCTGCTAGTTATCCAGATTGGGAACAGCATTTCCAACACCATCACATTGAGCATGTGCCCCCCCCCCAGGACCCCCCCCAGTCTACTGCTGTTCACCCTGCTGATACACGACTGTGCAGCGATGCACAGGGCGAATCACATCATCAAGTTCCCTGATGTAGCGGGTCTCATCAGCAGGAATGATGAGTCAGCATACAGAGAGTAGGTGCTAACGGACTGGTGCAGAGTCAACAACCTGTCTCTGAACATGGACAAGATGAAACAGATGGTTGTTGACTTCAGAGGGCATGGAGCGATCATTCTCCGCTAGACATCGACGGCTCCCCCGTGGAGATTGTGAACAGCACCAAATTTCTTGGCGTATACCTGGCAGAGAATTTCACCTGGACTCTCAATACCAGCTCAATAGGCAAGAAAGCCCAGTAGCGTCTCTATTTTCTGTGCAGGCTGAGGAAAGTCCATGTCCCACCCAACCCTACCCCCCCCGCCCCCATCCTCACCACATTATCGAGTGTACCCTGAACTGCTGCATCACTGCTTGGTTCAGGAATTGCACTGTCTCGGACAATAAGACACGACAAGAGATAGTGAGGACAGCTGAGAAGATCATCAGGGTCTCTCTTCCCTCCATCACCGACATACCACACGCTGCATCCGAAAGGCTAAGAGCATTGTGGATGACCCCACACACCCCTCACTCAAACTCCCCTCCCCCCTGCCATCTGGCAGAAGATACCGCAGCATTCGGTCTCTCACTGCCAGAGTGTGCAACAGTTTCTTCCCCCAAGCGATTAAGCTCCTAAACGCAGTATAATCGGACTCTTTCCCATCTGAAATTCTTTGCACGAGTTGAGATGCTACTGGAAAAAAAATGTCTCTTATTTATCATTCTTCTATTACACTGTAACTTGCGTGTTCTTATGCATTTAATGCCGTGTACAATTGTGTAGTTTGTGCTGTCTATGTACCACCCTTGGTCTTGGAGGAACGCTGTCTTGTTTTTACTGTATCAGTTGTATATGGTAAAAACGACAAATAAAAAGCTACTCTACTCTACTCCTGAGGAGAAATCTCCTGTTAGTTTTGCAGCCTTCCACACAAGTGCAGGGAAACAAGATGTCATGGGAAGCCACAGGTCTGGTACCTCAGCAAAGGCTGGCACCTTATGTCACTGATATCAATCCAAACTGAACGTGTGGGCTGGGGTATCCTCCTCCTTCATGGTGACAGGAGAAAATTCTCTCAGTGTGCAACAAGCACACTGCTCATACAATACATCACGAAAAGAGAAAGTGCTGGAGAAACTCAGAAGCCCAGGTAATATTTGTGGAAAGAGTAACAGAGTTTATAGAAAAGAGTCACATTGGACTTAAATCTGTTCCCCTCTCTCCACAGATGCTGCCAGGCCTGGTGAGTTTCTCCAGCATTTTTTCTTTTTATTTCAGATTTCCATTATCTGCAGTATTTAACTTCTATAAAAGTGCCTCTTTCATTATCTTCAGTCTCTTCTTTGCTGACCTCTTGCAATCCTTTTCTTCTGATGAGTGGCATCCTTCCAGAACCTGTATTGAAGAGGGATAAACCTGCTCCTCCTTTTTAAACTCCTCACCTGGCTGAAACAAAATTGTTTAGTTCACCTTTGCATACATCTTTGCCATACTTCAAGTAAAATGCAGTACCAAACAAAACTAAGGAGCAAATTACAAAGTTTTCTTCAGTGAAAGAAATAGGAATTTTATTATTTACTAACAATAAAAAAGTGACATCAAACACACACACACTCAAGAACTGCCAGTTTTTTAAAAAAAATCCCTACAGTCCTTAAAGTGTTACATTTTGACTTGGGGCTATGGATTTTAATTGATGTCTTACATCCTTTGTAGAGATCTGAGTTCACAGTGAACGGATGTTTCTCAATTTGTTTTATCACTATGTGCGGTTTTTCAAAAGGCTGAGAGAGATAGAGAATGACAGATCAAGCCTTTCAGTTTTGTTATTATGAATCAAGTTTCTTCCATGATTTGGCCATAAAGCTGTTACCTGAGCTATAGTTCCTTTGTGCATTCACCTGTCTGGTTTTGTTGCTTCATTCCAAACTGGAATATCTGCTGGCAACTTTCATGTGAAACAATGTGACTTCCATAAAGTGAAAACTAAAAGCAATTTTGATGACATGCTAATTTTACTTTCGTCTTATTCATGATTTTATGAGCTTTGCCAAACGTGGTCAGGTGACCACTGTAACTATCTTTCCTTTCTTAATATCACTTCAATCATGAAAGGTCTGAGGTAGTAACATGAGATAATGGAAGTTGAAAATTGATAGTTTATTTTATCACAATCATACAGACTTCAATGTCATTAATGCCTCAAATCTGTGGAGAGCATTCTTTGGAAAGTATAGCCGACTACCATAATGACCAAGATCCTTGCAGGAAGGCACCAGCTGACTGATACAGGGGCCCAATGGCCTTCTCAATGACTTTCCAACTGAATAAGTGGAATTGATTGTCTCACTTACTTGGGGTTCCTGTAGAAGGGTCTGTATCATTTCTTCAAGGGATATCCCCTGCTCCCTAAGATGCAATCATGATATTGTGGGTTATACAGAAACTCTGAAGAAACGTGTACTGGTACAGGATGAAGGAGTAATGTGGTCTGCCAGGAAAGTGACCACTCACATGAAAGAAGTTCTTGTACAGACTAGTTGAATATTGAGAGAGTGATGGATGGATTTCACTGGCTTGTCACTGGTGCCTTGATGGTCATTTTGGTGCAACTGTACCTAGTGGGACCCAGAGGTGTGGGAGAAACCTGATGTCCTCTATCCTAGTGAACCTGACTGAAAGTGTTTCCCAGCTCTGGAAAAGAGGATATCAGTGATGAACGTGATGTAGTGGTGTGTAATCACTTATCTTTAAAGGATGTTTGTTAACGAGACGAGAGAGTCATTGGCTAGAGCAGAATTCCTGTCCCTCTTTCCTCTTCTGAGCCTTCCTGCTGCTCTGCTTTACTTGCATGCAGGATGATGGCCCTCATTGGTACTGAGTGCAAACTCTGACAGTTTCCCTCACATTTCAAGCTGCAATCTTCATTCTGAACAGTCCTTTAGCAGACAGATCCCCAACTCATCATCTTCTATGATAAGAAATAGGGTACTGACCTCCTCCAACATGCAGATTCTGAGTGCATACACACTCCTGTCACCTATGCATAAAGTTCTTTTGAGCATTCTCGTGTCTGGTTTCATCGTTTATCTCAAGTTAGATGATTTACAGGCAACTTGCTTACCAAATGTGGAGACCCTATTGTCCTGTTGATTCGCCAATGGGCCCAGCATCATGTCCTGGGACAGCTATGATTCTTTCCCAATTATATACCTGCCTTCCTTCAGGTGATTTGTTTCTCAACTCAAACCTTGACAACAAACTTTTAAATTTGGCCTTAATTGGGAGGACATTGGAATTCCTGCCACAATAATGGTAATGATATCCTGAAACTGACACGCTATCCACTATTGGTATTTTTGGCTTTCCAAACACTGTTCCCAACTTCGATGAACCTTGAATATTCAGCACAAGAACTGTTACATGTTTGATACTCCAATCATCTTTTAGTTATTTCTTGTTGAGATGAGAGCTTTGTTGGCAAGATCAGTAGTTGCTGCCTATTCCAAATTGCCATTGTGAAGTGGGTTGGGGTACTGCCTTCTTGAAGCACTGCAATTCAGGTGATGTAAGGACACTCACATACTATTCAGAATGGAGTTCCAAGATTTTAACTGAGCAACAGTGAAGGAAGAGTGATATAGTTCAAAGTCAGGATGAAACAAAACTGGCAGGTGGTGGACGTCCATGTGTCTGTTTCTGTTGTTCTTCCAGGTAGACGTCACAAGTTGAAAAATGTTGCTGGAGAAGGCTTTGTGAGTTACTGCAGTGCATCTTGTAGATACTATGCAGTGGTAGCAAAGGGAGCAAATGTGGAAGGTGGTGAATAGACTGCTGACCAAGCAGTCTACATTGACATTGACTGTTAAATGTACAATATTCCTTCATTCCTGACTTGTGCCTTGTAGATATGGGGCAGGGTTTATAGTGTCAAAAGGCGAATTACCTGCCACAGAACTCCCCGCGTTTAACTCTGCTCTGGTAACCATAGTATTTATATGTCTGGTAAAATTCAATTTTTGGCAACCCCCAAGATGTTGATATTGGGGCATTCAGCAACGGAAATGCCATTGAATGTCAAGGGAAAATTGTTAGATTCTCTCTGGTTGGAGATGGCCATTACTTGGCACTAATGCAGTGTTACTATGAAAATGTCTGCAAAGTATATAACAATTAAAATCTCATGGTCATTTTAAAGTGACAACAGGGTGGCATGGCTCAGTGGTTAGCATTGTTGCCTCACTGCGCCAGGGACCCAGGTTTAGTTCCAGCCTCGTGCGACTATCTGTGTGGAGTTTGCACATTCTGCCTGTGTCAGCATGGGTTTCCTCCAGGTGTTCCGGTTTCCTTCTACAGTCTAAAGATGTGCAGGTTAGGTGAACTGAACATGCTAAATTGCCCATAGTGTTCACGGATGTGTATTTTGGGTGCATTAGTCAGGGGTGAATGTATAGTAATAGAGTAGGGGAATGGGCAGGGGAGGGTCAGTGTGGACTTGTTGGGCCAAATGGCCTGTTTCTATGATGATATAATTTTTGCTTTTTTTCAGAATGATGCAGAAAATGTCAGTTCTCAAATGGACTTTTAAAGTAATTATACATAAGAGAATACAACAGGTTTTCAAAGGTTGTCAATCTGTCTCCCAAATGCTGTAAACGAGATTCCCAGACATTATGCTGGGACCTGTTTCACAATGATTGATTCAGTAATTAGATCCATGATAATTTAGCTTGATAATTTATTCATTATTTATTTTCTAATATTACAATTTAAGTTCTCAAAAATATTTGAATGCTTCACTCTTCCTTCAGTATAAATCAATACTACAATTGCAAACACAGCACAAATTCTGTAGTCAGGGCCTAAAATGTGCCATTTGACAGAAATGCTAATTAGATAAATTCGCACCAGTCTTCCATCAATGTGAGGAGGACCCGAGTTGAGCTCAGCATCTTAACTCATTCAGAAACTTGAGGTTATCTGTGATACATCTATCTGATAAACCACAGGCTAGTGGATATCTCTCCCACAAAAAGGCTGTGCATGTTGGGTCAGATGAAGTTCCTGAGTCTGAACTTCACAGACTTTTGTTAGAAGAAAGTGAGGACTGCAGATACTGGAGATCAGAGTCAAAAAGGTGTGATGCTGGAAAAGCACAGCTGGTAAGGCAGCATCTGAGGAGCAGGAGAGTCGATGTTTCAGGCATAAGCCCTTCATCAGGAATGTTAGATTTTTGTTAGAAAAGTGTGTCACTAGATATAGAGCTAAGGCAGCTAAACTGAGTTATGGTGGAGACCACTAACATTCTGAGCAAGTGCTGACACATTGAACGGGTTAAATGTAAACATCCTGCTCTTTGAATAGTGCATCTGAATTTGTAATGTCCACCAGAGATGTAGACAGGCCTCATTTTACTTCCCATATAGACTAGTGAACCTGGCATCAGTTGTTCGAGGAATTCTGAGGGACAGGTTTTACATGTATTTAGAAAGGCAATGACTGATTTGGGATGGTCAACATAGCTTTGTGGATCAGAAATTGTGTCTCATGAAGTTGATTGAGTTTTTTGAAGTAAGAAAAAGGATCAAGGAAGGCAGAGCAGTGGACGTGATCTATATGGATTTCAGTAAAGCATTCAACGAGGTTCCTCATGGTAGAGTGATTAGTAAGGTTAGATAGGAGAAAGTGAGGACTGCAGATACTGGAGATCAGAGCTGAAAAATGTGTTGCTGGAAAAGCGCAGCAGGTCAGGCCCGCCCCCATGCCTAACCCCGCCCCCACTCCCAGCTCCAGCCCCACACCAGGTCCCAGGTCCTAGCTCCCAGCCCTGCCGTATTTTCACCATCCCTCCACACCTCCCCCTCTCTGAGGATGAAAGATCAGTCCTCAGCAGAGGCCTCACCTTCATCCCCCTATGCTCACAGATTAACGAGTTCAAAATGCTGCCTGACCTGTTGCGCTTTTCCAGCAACACATTTTTCAGCTAGTAAGGTTAGACCACAGGGAAAAGAGGAAGAACTAGCTATTTGGATACAGAACTGGCTTGAAGGTAGAAGACAGAGGGTGATGGTGAAGGGTTGCTATTCAGACTGGAAGCCTGTGACCAGCGGTTTGCCATAAGGGTCGGTGCTGGGCCCATTGTTTTTCATCATTTATATAAATCATTTGAATGTGGACATAGGAGCTACAGCTAATAAATTTGCAGAATTGGAGGTATAGTAAACAGCAAAGAAGGTTACCTCTGAGTACAATATGATTTTGATCAGAGGAGTGGCAGATGGAGTTTAACTTAGATAAATGTGAGGTGCTTCATTTTGGAAAGACAAATCAGGGCAGGGCTGATAAGGTCCTAGGGAGCATTGCTGAACAGGTTCATAGTTCCTTAAAAGTGGAGTCACAGGTAGATAGGATAATGAAGAAGGTGTTTGGTATGCTTTCCTTTATTGGTCAGTTCATTGAGTATAGGAGTTGAGAGGTCATGTTGCAGCTGGACAGAACATTGGTTAGGCCACTTTTAGAATACGGTGTGGAATTCTGGTCTCCCTGCAATAGGAAGAATGTTGTGGAACTTGAAAAGGTTCAGAAAAGATTCAGAAGAATGTTGTCAGGGCTGGAGAGTTTGAGCTGCAGGGACAGGCTGAATAGGCTGGAGCTATTTTCCCTGGAGGTTGAGGGGTGACCTTGTAGAGGTTTATAAAGCCATGAAGGGCATGGATAGGATAAATAGACAAGGTCTTTTCCCTGGGGTGGGAAAGTTCAAAACTAGACGGCATAAGTTTAAGGTAAGTGGAAAAAGATATAAAAGGGACCTAAGGAGCAACTTTTTCAAGCAGAGGGTAGTGAGTGTATGGAATGAGCTGCCAGAGGAAGTGGTGGAGGTGCTGGTACAATTCCAACATTTAAGAGGCATCTGGATGGGTATATGAATAGGAAGGGTTTAGAGCGATATGGGCCAAATGCTGGTAAATAGGATTAGATTAATTTAGGATATTTGATCGGCATGGACAAGTTGGACTGAAGGGTCTGTTTCTGTGCTGTATATCTTCATGACTCTATATGAAAGTAGCACCTCTGACAGTGTAGCACTCCCTCAGCACTTCATTCAATTAGGTATGCTCGACATCACTCCTCCTCCCAAAAATCCCAGATAGATCCCAGGTTAAGCACAGAATTCCTGCAAAATTTGGAAGAGAGGGAAGAGAAGAAGAGCCAAAATGTCTGGTTTTAAAATTGTCGGCAACCAGACTAAAGAGCAGAAACTGGAGTTGTGTGCGAAGTACCTGAGAATAGGCTCCTAGCAAGCTCTGAGGCCTCAGGTAGTATGAGTGCAACTTGGACTGTGTCCATAGTTTGGTTCAAAACGTATCGTCACTCTAAAATCCACACTATTGCCCTTTGTTAACCTGGTTATCAGATATTAATCTCAAATTAAAGTGAGCAATTAACCCAATATAAACGACAATTTGCACAGAGTTTCAACTTTCTACACCCTTTGCATAGAGGAAGACTTGCTTCATTCCTGAACCGTTTGAATCTAATGTTTAGACCATATCCTCATCTTTCGAAGCCTGCATAGTCAAGATTAGCAAAGGGACAGCGGAGAGGAGGAAGGAAAGCAAATTTATCTTGGAACATTGAAAAAGCATCGAGGCGCTAAGTTTTCCGAAGGGAAATAAAGTATCCGGCGGGGTTTGTTAAAATAAAAAAAAAATCACTCAGTTGAGAAAGAAATAGGCGTTCTTTGAAATATGTACAGATCAGCGCCTTCATGTACAGAAGGCCACACTTGCTGAGTTGATGCTTCCAGCGGGCGGAGGGGGAAGGGAGAGAAAAAGAGAGTTCCAGATGGCTGGCTGTTTTCCTTCCCCGCCCTCCCATGCTGACGCTTGCAGAGCCGAGCCCCGGCCTGACCTCACCTTTGTCCTAGTTTGCTGCTCGGAGTTCAGCGGGTTTACATTGACCCGACTGAACGTGTCATGGGGGGGCGGACCTGGGTGAGCACAGCGTATATGTGCACGTCCACTGGGCGGGGCGACAGGGGGATAAGACATTGACAGCCGCTGACTGACCCAGCGGACAGTGTCGAAAGGGGCGGACCTGGTTGAGACAGTGTTGTGTGTCTTACGTATCAGTGGAGGGGCGGGGCCGCGGTTGGGTGGGGCGGGGCACTGCCTGCCCAATCACGTCGCTGACACCCCCCCCCCCCCACACACAGCTGCGGGGAGGGGAAAGGGCGCAGACTCGGGCCCCCTGCCAATCACGTCGTCGACCGCCCGACGCAGCTGGCGCCGTCAGGGCGAGAAAGGGGGGGGTGGGGCAGAGACGAAAGGGTGTGGCCGCCTGCCAATCACGTCGCTGACAGCCCGACCCAGCTGTGGCCGGCTGGAAGGGGAGGGGACGGGGGGGGGGGATGAGGCGAAAGGGCGTGGCCCCAGCCTTTGCCGATCACGTTGCCAACTGTCAGTCCCTGTTGACAGTGACGGAAGGGGCGGACCTGGGTGAGCGCCGTGTGTGGGTGTGTTTCAGCGGAGGTGGGTGGGGCGGGGCCGTGGTGTTCCGGGGGCGGGGACTGCCCGCCCGCCAATCACGCCGCAGACGGCGCGTGGCCACGCCAGCCATCAGCTCCTGATCACGCGGCGCCTGCGACGCCATTGGTTGGTGCTGGCCACGCCTTTGCCTCCCATTGGTGGTAGCCGCCCGTGCCCTGCCCGACCGCCAGCTGTAATGTAATTTCTGGTGTATGTTGTTCGGTTGTGGTCGCTGCAACTGGGTCGCTATGTTCAGCTTCAGCCCTTAGCAAAACTGAGTTTGTGAGCTCGCTTTCTCTTGACCACCCCGGAATCGTAACCTTTTCACTGGGGGCATTTATTCTCCAAAAACAAAATAAAGATGCGGTGTAATTCTCCATGTCCAGCTGCTGAGATGGGAGATCTACGCAATGTAAGTATATTAATCTGCAGCAAGGAATTTATAAATTAGTGAACAGTAGTGGCCAGCGGCTCTGGCAATCTTTAAGTCAGCCTTTCACCTGCTGCTGATGATGAAAGAAAGATGTCAAAACCGACAGTAAAAATAGAAAAGGCAAAGGACCGTTGCTTTGGGGTTAAGGTTGTATAATGCTGACGATATTTTAGCCATTGGGAAGGCAGATCAATTTGTTGCATTCAGTCCTTCTTGACTGTGGTGCAAACGTTATTTCTCTCAAGCCCGAGAATAAGACGTTTTGCTGATTTGAATGGACAACGTATAACGAAGCACAGGCTCAATTTCAGTGAACCATAGCATCACGCAGCGTTTAAGTAAATAAAACGCTATCAGTTTTCCATTGAGACAAGAGAGGTGTCGTTATACCGTCTGGAAGGAATGTACGCGAAGTTGGATCCGATATGAAGCTAGTTCAGTCCCTGAGTTTGTTTTCTTGGACAAAGAGATGTTGTAGGAGGGGACTTCCTGGTAGAAGCTTTGGAAACATGCAGACTTCACATGGCTGCTTAATCGATGACGTAAACCGTTCTATATTTGGAGAGGGAGGCGATCAGGATCACTGGGTCCAGCCTACCTCCAGTGCCCTTTCGTGAATGGTGCTAGACCCACTAGATCGGCGATGTCACCTGAAGTCTGGAGTGTCCACTAACTAAGAATCTCAATAATTAACTAATGCAACCAAATGTTTTGATGTTATGTTTAATAATTAATCAAAATTCCTATTTTATGTGTTTTTCTCTACCCTGCAGTGTCAGGTTAAACTGATGTTCATAAATGCATTTTTAGTATAATAGATTTTTTTTCTATTAATCTTCTAACGAATTGTAAGGGCAATGGAGGCCTAAATTACACCTTTGTAAATCAACTTGGGATTATTTTCTGTTGTAATTGTATATCTGATGCAGAAATGTTGATTCTTTCCTGAACTTAAGGTACATCATAATGGACTGAAAGTTCTGATTGGGCTTTAATTTAAAATTGATTTTTTAATTTTGTCCCCAGGATGAAATTATGGGCATTTATGAGTCAATATTAGAAAGGAAACGCCATGACAGCGAACGGTCCTCTGGCAGTACATTGGAACAGAATGATATCGATGCTGTGGAGGCTCTTGTTTGTATGAGTTCTTGGGGTCAAAGGACACAAAAAGGGGATCTCTTAAAAATTCGCCCTCTGACACCTGCGTCAGACACAGATTCTGTGCACTGTGAAGCTGTACCTCCAATGTTGCAGAAGGACTACCACTCATTATCTTTACTTGTAAGTATGCAACTTTTCTAAGCAATTACTGCTGATAATAATGGAATCAAAGACAAAAATATTAGTCTTCGCAATGATTAAATAAATGAGTTTGTAAACATGCCATGTAATTCTATATTTTAACATAATACATTTACAATCAAGGCTTATAAAAGGACAAGAAAGGGTTTATCTGCATCATGGATGAGGAAAAAAAAGATTAATAACTGTGCTAACTTTGACTGAAGCTTAATGTTTCTCTTGTCCCCATAGTGTATGACTCCACCACATAGTCCTGGTGTTGTTGAATCAGGCAATGCTGCCTTGGTGACACAGCTTACTTACACGAAGCCAACCACAGTCACAGCAAACAACGGAGTCTATTCAGTCAACACCATGACTGCAAAGCCTGCCTTAGTGAACATTCAGGAGTTTTCATCTAAGAAGCTTCTATCAGCTGAACCAACTGTTGCTCATCGTTGCAGGTCGGTAGCTACTAGTGTCATCCGTCATACTGCTGACAATTCTCCCTGCAACCACATTCCTTCATCACCACTGACTGAAAGACTAGACTCAAACAGCCGAAATGATAGGACAGAAGTGAAAAGGAAAATATCAAGCCAATGTAAGCACACTAAGGACATGTGCACTTCTACAGAGTTTGCAAATAAATGCTGTTTGCAGCAGAATTGCAATGGCCCAGTTACCAAGGACCAACGACAAATAGTGCCATCCTTAGCACTGCCTTGTGAGCCAAACAAAGTTGATACCGAACATCAGAAATTAGCCAAGTCATTGCCAACAGGCTTACCATCTGTACCTGTGACAAAGTCTCCAGTTATTTGTCAAATGTTTCCAGTGAATGGAGGAGGACAAAGAGGGGGAGGGGGTGTTATTTCCACTTTCATCCAAACGCAGGCCAAACCCTGTGTAAAGCCTGCAGTTACCCAGATGGCTCCAGCTTCTCAACCTGTTTTGGTGGGAACAACCGTGCAACCAGGGGCTGTGATGTTTGTGCTACCCCAACCCTCTGCCACTCAGTCACCTTCAGGACAACAGACAGTGATGACAGTCGGCAACACAAAGCTACTGCCACTTGCACCCGCTCCAGTCTTTGTCTCGTCTGGCCAAAACTGTGTACCTCAGATGGATTTCTCGCGAAGACGCAATTACATTTGCAGCTTTACTGGATGCAGGAAGACCTACTTCAAAAGTTCACACTTAAAAGCACATCTCCGAACTCATACAGGTATACCTTAATTTCAGCATAATAACAGCCCTGATATTGCAAAATTGTAGTAATGGTGAAATTGCCAGTACTCGCTGTCATCACAACTTCTGGCATCTCCATGTGCACAGTTTAATGCAGAAATCTGGAAGTTGTTGTCAGCTAATTCTCTGCTCCTTCACAGAGTGCATTGTTGATGTTCCTCCAGAAATCAAATTTTAGAATTAATGTGACCATCTATGTTTATGCTGTAATATTACTTATTAATAAATCCTCAGAAAGTTATGTGTTGCTGAATCAGGTCTAACTGAGTTTTTAATAGTACACCTAGTCATAGCTACTATTGAGCAATCTCTGTGGCCTTGAATAAGCTAATTTATATTTATGTAATGTCAAATTTCTACCTTATGATCATTTAAACGTTTTTCTTTCTGTTCTCTGTAAAACTTTAATTTAAAAAGATCAGTGCATTTTACTTCATTCTTTACTAATTGTAAAGATTCTTCAATGTGATTGACTGTTGTTCCTGCTTGATAACATTGCTGTCATTGCTTGGAAATCCCCGAGACTTAAATCAAACGAACATCTCGGAAAGGGAAACTCATGTTACAGATAGTTAAACATAAACCCTACGATGCATTCTTCAACCTGAAAAATTGTACATTTTTATTACCATTTCTTTTAACATGTAGTTATTATTTCCATTATACAAATTGATGTTGTAAGCAAATTAGATCAATTTTAAGGGTCAGAGCCTGAATGCATTTAAAAATGTAACTAAAGGTCATACATTTTGCATATCAAATTAAATGTAAAAATTAATAATTATGTCAGTTGGAAGTGGAAAAATGATGCTTTGTACATATTACAATATATTACAAAGAAAATAAAATATGTAAAATATTATATATAAAACATTTTAGATAAAAATAAAGATACTTTATTGATTTTTTCTTTCGATCAAAGTAACCATAGCAATATTCTGATAGTCTAACAAGAATCAAATACTTCAAAGATTACAATATTAAACATCAAATTGTTCATTGCTTTCCATTACTATTTTTTTAATTTCTAATCCGGTTAGGTATTTAGCTGTATAAGTATTTAAAGAGCAAGATGAGGAAATAAACCTAAAATTCTCCCTAAAATGCTGAAAGTTACCCATAGTTTTAATCTCTTAAATTGGTCTGCAAAGGCATAACGGATAGAAATATAGAAAATTGGAGCAAGAAAAGGCCATTCTCTGCCATTCAATATGATCACAGCTGATCATTTACCTTAGTATCTTCTTCCTGCTTTCACCCTATTCCCTTTGATCCCTTTAGCTCAAAGAACTGTTGTAGAGCTCCATCACATATTAACAATGCGTATATACTGACTCCTGATGTGTCTTTTTTAACTCCCTGTGAATAATACTACTTTGGGGTGGCGTGGTGGCTCAGTGGTTAGCACTGCTGCCTCACAGCACCAGAGACCCAGGTTCAATCCCTGCCTCGGGGGACTGTCTGTGTTGAGTTTGCACATTCTCCCCGTGTCTGCGCGGGTTTCCTCCGGGTGCTCCGGCTTCCTCCCACAGTCCAAAGATGTGCAGGTCAGGTGAATTGGTCATGCTAAATTGCCTGTAGTGTTAGGTGCATTAGTCAGGGGTAAATATGGGGTGGGGGAGTGGGTCTAGGTGGGATACTCTTCAGAAGGTTGGTGTGGACTTGTTAGGCCGAAGGGCCTGTTTCCATACTGTAGCGAATCTAATCCATTGGAAATTAGTCAACTTTGATTTCCTCAGATCAATTTAAAATTATGTTTCTTGACCTGACTTATGACATCTTTTCACTATAATGTGTGGTACAATTCCTTTTTTAAAAACCTAGGTGAAGAGCTGGAATTATGACCTAATCCTTTTATTTTATTTAACCTTTGCAGGGGAGAAGCCATTTAACTGTATCTGGGAAGGATGTGACAAAAAGTTTGCACGCTCGGATGAGCTTTCACGACACCGCAGAACTCACACCGGAGAAAAGAAGTTCATATGTCCTGTTTGCGATCGACGTTTCATGCGCAGTGACCACCTCACCAAACATGCTCGACGTCACATGACAACAAAGAAAGTGCCCAACTGGCAGGCTGAGGTTAACAAACTGAATAAAATTGCTGCCTCAGGACCATCTGTCAGGAATCCTGCTGTCCCCATGACCAGTGTAATGATTTCTCCACCAACCTCTACCCAAATGAGAGAACCCACAGAGAAAGTTTGCACTATGTTGTCAGAAAATTAAAATTGACAAAATTGCCAGCAGGAACTGAACAAGCAGCTATTGTCTGATGGACTTTTAAAGCAATTCTAAATGCTGCATGTTTACTGGGTTTGCAAGTGTGAATTTATTTCTCTGTCCTGTGTATGTGAGTAGTAACGAGATACATTTGCAAGCTGGTTGGACCTGAAAATCTGACAAATCTTTCATTCATACCAGTGAGATGCAAGCGATGTTCAGCATGGAAAAGTTATCATCATATTGTAAACCTTTAAGTGTATTGTATATAGTATTTGCTAAGCATATTGTATACTTCCTCTATTTAATAAACCAATTTTCATGTATGAGAGATAAAAATATACAACTTTTTCTTTTAATTGCGTTTTCCCTAATATGGGACAATGAGTTGTTTTGTTGGCAAAAGTGGGTTTTTACACAGAAGTTTCAGCAATCTCTTTTTAGTCTCTCACCTACTGAAATAGACAATTAACAAATTCTGAATTGAAATGGTGAAGCTGTACACTGTAAAGAAAGTGCAGTGTTTTTAAAATGTTTCGTATATTGCACTGAAGACAGTGCAGACTTCCACACTTGGGTTAAGGCATTCATAATTTACAATTTTATATGCTGTTTTCTACATCAGTAAATGTTGGTGAATTTTGTCATTCTGTTCAGGGTGAGAACAGATATGTAGCTGTTATGATTGTAGCTGAAGTTGTTACTGACAAGTCAATCTGGTTTGAATGATCGTATTTTGGGTTTTGTTTCTATTTTACTGAGATGGTCTTTCATAGAAACACCAATTTGCAATACTGCAAATTTGGTTTTAACAACAAAACTGACTTTTATTACATAAAACAAGGTAAAATAATATAGCATAGATCAGACTTTCTACATGTTAAATATTTTGAAACACATCGTAAAAACACAATCCAAGTAATCCCAAAGCCTCCAACTGCAGTCCTAAAACACTGGAGAGAATTGCCTTCTCTATCCCACGTAGGATTTGACTGAGCTGTGGCTTCAATCCCAGTCATGAGAATCTGACGGCTTCTTCTTTGATTCATTACATAACTGAGCTTAGATATTTTCAGCTTCACATAACACCTTCAGGATATTAACTAAACACTCTGGAGTCTAGAACTTTTAAGCTAAATTCTTTACACTGAGGTAACCTCTTAATAGTCCAAACTACCTTCATTTCTCAGGTATAACTGTTTCACACATCCACCTTCAGCTCAGACTCCAGCTAACTGCCCCAAACTGAATCTAATATGCTTTGTCCCAAGCTGTGAGTGTTTCCCCAGAGCCCAAAAAAACTATTCCAGAATTTACCATCTGAAAGCCTAATGCATTTCACTGTTCACTTGTAAACTCTCCCAACATAAACAAACCCCTCTTCTATCCAGAAATTATCTCTAATAATGTTTTAAAAGCAATCATAGTGGCCACAGGAGTATGAGTTAAACATCAAATTCTTTCAGGCAGCCCATTTGCTACTAGTTCAAAAATCAAAATTCCAAAATGCATGGTATTAGAACACATAAATCATACACCTTCCATCACATTGCTTACAATCTAAAAAAAACTAATCAAGACAAGAAAATTCAGTAAAAATACAGTGCATAAAACATCTTCGACATAGACTTCATTTATGATCCCCATGCACAATCATATTGAATGGGTAAGACACAAGACCCATCTATCAGTCACATACGAATTGTTTTAACACACGTTCCTGTGATTCCAACATTCTCATTCTTCCTACCACTACCTGCAAGCGCTTCTCATAGATCTAGGACCATGCACTGTTGCTGCAGACTTTGTGGCATCATCAGCCTACTTTTTCTTTAAAGGCAAGCTGCTTTTCCAAAGGAAGTTGCACAAAAAGATTACAAGATATATTTTTGCAAACAACAACAGGGCAGAAAGCCGATCTCATTGGATGGACCCTGTGCAGGAGGCGTTAATGGTGCATGCTTGCAGAAGGAGTGACTCAATAGGCCTGTGGAAGACTCGGAAATTCTCAAGGGCCTTCACCCTTAGGGTATTGGCCTACACGGGGCACCTCCTGGAATCTAGACCAGACAGAGGGCTACAGGCAATCTGATGATCTTATGTGGGTGATCAAGGTCAGTAAATGCTCTTTCGCATGATGCACACACCACTAACTGGGCTGGAGGCCCAGAGTAAAATGGAGTGGCTGAGGACTGGATCAGAGCAGGCTGGAGGCATGGAGTGGAGGGGGGATTGTTATTGTACTAGGAACTGTTGCGGGTGGTCAGCAGCTTGCGAGCCTGGTCAGATCACTTGTGGAAGCTCCTTGCACTATTCTACTGCAATGTAATATTTATCCCTAATCTGTTTTTCAACTGTAATGTTTATCCTTTTAAATATATTTCTTATCTTCTAACTTATACTATGAATTGCTGTAAGGTAATGGAGCTTTTTTTCTTTATTTCTCTATTTTGTATCTAAGATTTGTACCTAAGATGGTGCCATGAGGAGCGACATTGTAAACTTTTCACTGTACTCTTGTACATCTGTACTTGAGTACATGTGAGAATAGACCAAATTCTAATTCTTACATTATTCAATCATCTGCAGTCCCCACATCACTCAGCCATAGAGTCATAGAGATGTACAGCATGGAAACAGACCCTTCGGTCCAACCCGTCCATGCCGACCAGATATCCCAACTCAATCTAGTCCCACTGCAGATATTCCACCCTCACACACCTAACAATGCTGCTGGTATCATGCTCACGGCTCATCACTTCTTCACACCTAAGCATACTGCACAGAATCCATGATATTATGTGCTCTTGAGAAGGATAAGATGAACAGAACAAAAAGAGACACAAACACAGTGAGGAACAAATACATCCTGTTGAATCCTACAAAATCAGACAATTCTCCACTTTGTTGGTGATGTCCAACATTGCTGAAACTATTGAGGAGTGTGGCATCTTCCTGCCCTATGAATCTTCTCAGCTTGTAATGCATGTTCTTCCTGTTTTCCAGCATAATGACCATGACATTGTAACTATGGATTCCCACTCGAACACCCTGCTGTCACACACCTTTTCTCTATTAATATTCTGCTTTCAAACCCCCAAACACTGCCACCTGACCAGCCTTAGAAGCCACAGGAAGAAGAAAGAGATCTCAATGGAGGACACTAGATATTACAAAAATAATAAAAGGACCAAACTAAAGACTCTGTATCTGAATACACGTAACATTTGAAACAAAATAGAGAAAACCGATTGTGCAAATAGAATTAAATAAGTGCTGTCGAGTTGCTCTTCAATGGGCCTTGGCTACAAGATGACACAAACTGGATCCTGAATTCTTGAAGGACAGGAAGTTAAGGAAAAGTGGAGGGTTGGCTCTGCTATTTGATGATGATATTAGATCATAGTGGGCGGCACGGTGGCACAGTGGCACAGTGGTAAGCACTGCTGCCTCACAGCGCCAGAGACCTGGGTTCAAATCTCGCCTCAGGCAACTGTCTGTGTGGAGTTTGCACGTACACCCTGGGTCTGCATGGGTTTCCTCCGGGTGCTCCGGTTTCCTCCCACAGTCAAAAAATGTGCTTGTTAGGTGAATTGGCCATGTTAAATTGCCCGTGGTGTGAGGTGAAGGGGTAAATGTAGGGGAATGTGTCTGGGTGGGTTGCTCTTCGGAGGGTTGGTGTGGACTTATTGGGCTGAAGGGCCTGTTTCCACACTGTAAGTAATCTAATCAATATAGATCCAAGTTCAGGAATGTAGGATGTAGATATTGTTTAGAGTCATAGAGACATACAGCATGGAAACAGACCCTTCAGTCCTACCCATCCATGCCGACCAAATATCCCAACCCAATCTAGTCCCACCTGCCAGCACCCGGCTATTATCCCTCCAAACCCTTCCTATTCAAATACCCATCCAAATGCCTCTTAAATGTTGCAATTGTACCAGCCTCAACCACTTCCACTGGCAGCTCTTTCCATTTATGTACCACCCTCTGCGTGAAAATGTTGCCCCTTAGGTCCCTTTTATATCTTTCCCCTCTCACCCTAAACCTATGCCCTCTAGTTCTGGATTCCCCCACCTCAGGGAAAAGACTTTGTCGATTTATCCTATCCAAGCCCCTCATAATTTTGTAGACCTCAATAAGGAATTCCTCCGAAGCTCTGGGGAAAACAGCCCGAGCCTGTTCAGCCTCTCCCTGTACCTCAGATCCTCCAACCCTGGCAACATCCTTGTAAATCTTTTCCGAACCCTTTCAAGTTTCACAACATCTTTCCAATAGGAAGGAGACCAGAATTGCATGCAATATTCCAACAGTGGCCTAACCAATGTCCTGTACAGCTGTAACATGACCTCCCAACTCCTGTACTTAACACTCTGACCAATAAAGGAAAGTATACCAAACGCCTTCTTCACCATCCTATCTACCTGCGACCACTTTCAAGGAGCTATGAACCTGCACTCCAAGGTCTCTTTGTTCAGTAATACTCCCTAGGACATTACCATTAAGTGTATAAGTCCTGCTAAGATTTGCTTTCCCAAAATGCAGCACCTTGCATTTATCTGAATTAAACTTCATCTGCCACTTCTCAGCCCATTGGCCTATCTGGTCCAGATCCTGTTGTAATCTGAGGTAACCCTCTTTGCTGTCCACTACACCGCCAATTTTGGTGTCATCTACAAACTTACTAACTGTATCTCTTATGCTCGCATCCAAATTGTTTATGTATATCACCAACAAC
>NC_057712.1:17715933-17737105 GCF_004010195.1 Chiloscyllium plagiosum | reverse complement strand
TTTCCCCCCTTCCTATAACTGCCATCCATCACATACTGTTGCTGTTGCAAATTCCTCATCGCTTCTATCTGTCTCTCCAACCGATCCACTTGATCTGATAAGATTCGCATCCAACAGTATTTATGGCAGATATAACCTGCAGTAACCCTTAAACTGTCTTTAAACTCCCACATCTGACAGGAAGTACATATCACTGTAAAGGCCATTTTTGCTCCTTCACAATCTACAGACCCAGAGAATCACATTGTCTTATTCCTCTCCAAACACTGCCCCAGGTTAAATTAATAGCTATGGCTTATATTTTAAGTTTAATCAAGAGACTTATCTCCAAAAACATATAATCAAGAAAGAATACATGATATTCACTACTGCAGCCTTTCTCTTGGACAGACTTAAACAACAATAAACTTATCTGATTCTGTGCTGTGAACTTCGCCCAACGGTTCCTCCAAGATTAGTTGTGAATTTCACTGTTTGTTAATTTTCCCAGATGCACTCTGATGTCCAGCGATACACAAATTCAAACAGCAAAGGCGGTACCTGTGCAGTCTCTCTCTCTCTCTCTCTCTCCTGCACTGTCCTCACCATCTGCTTCCTTTGTCTGCTCTCCTTCCTTTTAAACTGCTGTTGTTTTGACCTTTTTTTTCCAAAGTTCCAAAACAGTGCAACAGCATATAAAACAGAATTGCTGCTCCTGGAATTTGAGGAAATCTCCTCCAACATCTAAAATATCTCAAAAAAAGGAGCAGCTCTTACTGCCAGAATTTTTTCCCATCCTCCATCTTGGATTATCCGCGTAGAGGTGAGAAACAACAGAGGTAATAAATCAGATTGGGAGTGATGTATAGGCCTACTAAGAATAGCCACATGGTGGAAAGCGGTATGAAGGAAGAATTAATAGCAGCTTGTCAGAAAATAGGAGAATAACAGATGGACAAGACATTCTTTATTCATCCAGAGATGTAGACATCAATGACAAGTCTTACATTCATTATCCATCCCTAATTGTCCTTGAGAGGGTAGTGCTGAGCTGCTTTCTTGAACCATTCCATTCCTTGTGATGGAAGTACTCCAATAGTCCTGTTGGGATTCCAGGATTTTAGCCAAGAAAGTGTGAAGGAACCATAAGATAGTTCAAAGTTGTGTGGATTGGAGGGGAATTTGCAGATGGTGGTGCTCCCAGACATCTGTTGTGTTCATCCTTCTGACCTGCATTTGTGCCAACATTTAAAAAATTCTTTGGGGAGTTCCATGCGTGGTTCTAACTTCCAGAACTGGAAGTCAATGTCGTGAACCACATCAGCATGCCAATCACTGGTTGTGGCCCCTAGAGAGGGGAGCTCAGAGAGAATGTTGCTTGTCAGTGATAGAGGTCACAGGTTTGAAAAGTGCTACTGGCTGAGGATTGACAAGTTGCTGCAATGCGTTTGTAAATATTACGATTGCACAGATAGTGGAAGAAGTGAATGTGGAAGGTGATGGATGGGATGCTAATCAAGATGACTTCTTTGTATTGGATGTTGTCAAGCTTCTTGAATATTGTTAGACATGCAATCATCCAAGAAAGTGGAAAGTATTCCATAAGAATCCCTACTGAATGGTGGGCAGGCTTTGGGGAGCCTCTTATAGAGTCATACAGATGTATAGCATGGAAACAGACCCTTCGGTCCAACTCGTCTGTGCCAACAAGATATTCTAACCCAATCTAGTTCCATCTGCCAGCACCTGGCCCATATCCCTCCAAACCCTTACTATTCAGATACCCATCCAGATGCCTTTTAAATGTTGCAATTGTACGAGCCTCCACCACTTCCTCTGGCAGCTCATTCCATACACGTACCACCCTCTGCATGAAAAAGTTGCCCCTTAAGTCTCTTTTATATCTTTCCCCTCTCACCCTTAACCTATGCCTTCTAATTCTGTACTCCCTGACCCAGGTCATTGGACTCATCCACCGCCAAACCACAACAACGCGATGGTCGGAGGAGGAGCGTCTTATCTTCCGACTGGGAACCCTCCAACCGCAGGGGATGAACTTGGACTTCACCAGTTTCTTCATCTCCCCTCCCCCCACCTTGTCTCAGCCGTATCCCTCCCGCCCGGCACCGCCTTCCTGACCTGCTGTCTTCTTCTTGACCTCTCCGCCTCCACCCTACTCCGACCTATCACCTTCACCTTGACCTCTTTCCACCTATCACATTTCCAACGCCCCTCCTCCCAGTCCCTCCTCCCTACCTTTTATCTTCTCCTGCTGAACACTCTCTGCTCATTCCTGAAGAAGGGCCTGTGCTCGAAACGTCGAATCTCCTGTTCCCTGGATGCTGCCTGACCTGCTGTGCTGTTCCAGCAATAAAGTTTCAACAAACACCTTCTTCACTATCCTATCTACCTGCGACTCCACTTTCTCGGAGCTATGAACCTGCACTCCAAGGTCTCTTTGTTCAGCAACATTCCCTAGGACCTTACCATTAAGTGTATAAGTCCTGCTAAGATTTGCTTTCCCAAAATGCAGCACCTCACATTTATCTGAATTAAACTCCATCTGCCATTTCTCAGGCAATTGGCCCATCTGATCAAGATCCCATTGTAAGCTGAGGTAACCTTCTTGGCTGTCCACTACACTTCCGTCTTGACTGCAAAATTCCCAGTTTCTGAGCTGCTTTTGTACCACAGTATTCATACAGATGGTGCAGTTCAGTTTCAGATCTGTTGGTGACCTTTGCAGCAATTGATTGTGGGGCATTTGATGATGGCAATTCTGTTGAATATCAAGTGGACATGGTTAGACTCTTTTTTTGTTGGAGAGGACCATTGACTAGCACTTGAGTGGTACAAACATTACTTGTCATTTTATCAGTTCAAACCTGAATGGTCGGAGGTCTTGCTGCATATAGACATTGATGACTTCTATGCAAATCTCAGCAAACATCTCCATTTCTGGTCAGTATGAAGCAATGTCCTGAGATTGAAATGACAGAACTCCAACAACTGCAATCCTCTTCTATTGTCCTAATGTGATGCCAGTTAGAGGAATATTTTCCCCAGTTCTCGCCGGCTTCAGTTTGACCAGGGCTCTTTGATGATATTGTGCTACCTTGATTCAAGGACAGTATCTCAACTTAACTCTGGTGTTCAGCACTTTTCATCCTTGGACCAAAGTTTCAATGAGGTATGAAGCTGATTGGTCCTGGTGGAACCCAAATCAGGCATTGATCATCAGCTGAGTAATTGCTTGAGAGTGCAGTCAACAGCACTTTCCATCACTCAACTGATGGGTGTGTGCATGCTGGACAGATTGGGCCCTTACTGTTTTCTGTGGACAGAAGGTATTTGGGCAATTTCCACATTGTTGGGTGGATACCAGTGCTGCAGCTGTACTGAAAACAAAACCTGGCTAGAGGTGTAGCTTCTTCTGGAAGAGTAGTCTCCAGAACGTTGTCCAACACCCATAGCCTTTGTGATATACGCTGTGCTTAGCTGTTTCCTAATAAAAAACATAGATCAATTGATTTGGCTGAATGCAGCAACAGTAATGCTGGGGATCTCAGGAAGAGGCAAAGATGTCTCATCTACTTCTAGCGGAAGATAGTTGCTAATTTTCAGCCTTGCCTTTTTCACTCACGTAGTAAAACTCTGCTGTTTTGCAAGCCATCTCTGCCCAGTATCGATGTGATCCTCCAGCTCTGTCATTGTGCTTCTGTTCTTAAGCATGCATGCAAACCTGTGTTGCAACTTCCTTTCCTTGTGTCTTTTAAAAAAAATTCATCCATGTGAGCGTTGCTGGCCGGGCCAGCATTTATTACCCATCCTTCGTTGCCCTTGTGAAGTTGGGCGGTGAGCTTCCTTCTTGTACTGCAGCAGTCCATGTGGTTCATGGCACCCACAATGCCATTAGGGAATGAGATCCAGGATTTTGACTGAGTGATATTAAAGGAGCTGCAATATATTTCAAAGTCATGATGATGAATGACTTGGAGGGGAACTTGCAGGTGGCACGTGCTCTAATGTATTTGCCATAGAATCCCTAAAGTCTGGAATGAGGCCATTCGGCCCACTGAATCCACACCGACCTTCCAAAGCACATCCCACCCAGGCCCACCCCATCTCTGTAACCCTGCATTTCCCATGACTAACCCAGCCGCAGAACACATCCCTGGAGACTAGGGGCAAATTGGCATGGTCAATCCACCTAACCTGCACATTTTTAGACTGTGGGAGGAAACCAAAGCACCCAGAGAAAACCCAGGCAGACATGGGGAGAATGTGCAAACTCCACAAGGACAGTCACCTGAGGGTGGAATCAAACGCGGGGTCCCTGTGATTCAGGACAGCAGTGCTTACCACTGAGCCACTGTGCCAGCCGCATGGTGAGATAGGGGTAGGATCAGAAGAAAGGGGGGCACCATATAGACAGAGGAGATAGGTAATGAGACCATTTTGGTCAGATACTGTGAGAAATCCCACTGGGCCTCATGACGAGAATCCCTCCAAAAAAATCAACAAGTAACACTTAGCCAAAAAAAAAAGATTCAGGCCAAGATTGCCATAAATAAGTTTACAAAATCTGATGAGAACAACTTGCATTTGTATAGCACTAATACCAGAGTAAAATATCCCTAAGCACTTCACAGGTTGCTATCAATGAAAAAAAACCTTTGAGGTAAAGAAGGAGGCTTTATCAAATGACTAAAAGTTTAGTTAAAGAGGTTGATTTGAATAGGACTCCACTATTTCAAGTGTTCACTTTCTGGATTGGAGAGACTAATGCTAGGAGGCCTGTACGTAACCCATCAGGGTTTTTTTCTCTTTTGCAGTTCCTCAACTCCATTCCAACAGATTCTACACCTTCTGACTCTTGCTATTGATTTAATTTCATTTCTTACTAACAAGGCATCCCTGCCACCCCTGCGCATCTGTCTGTCCTGTCGATAGGACATGTATCCTTGGATATTTAGATCCCAGCCCTAAGTCCCTTCGGCCATGACTTGGTGATACATATAACATCATGCCAGCCTATTTCAATCTGCACTCCCAGCTCATTTATCTTGATTTGTATACTGCGTACATTTAAGTATGACTCCCTCAGTTCTGCATTGACTGCCCCCTTCTCATGGTTGTCCCATTATCCACTCTGCCTGAAGTTAGACTCCTGACCCTTCCCACACTTCCCTTTCCTATTACTTGTTCTGGAAACTTTGCTGCCCTTGTCCTTCTAGATGGTAACTGTCATAGCTTTTGGAAGGCGCTAAGGAGACCTGGTAAGATTTTATAACCTGCTTACATGGGGTGTAGATATTGCTCACAAGGTCAATATTTGATGTCTGTCCCTAATTACCCTTGCGTGGATTGGATGTCGAGGCCATTTCAGACTAGGGTGGCAGCCCGAGGTAGTAGCAGGAAGAGTGTGCAAGGTGGTAGGAGCAGGCAGCAGAAGGCAGTGGTGGTGAGAGTGGGAGCAGACAGCAGGGGGTAGTGGGGGTGAGAGTGGGAGCAGACAGCAGGGGGCAGTGGGGGTGAGAGTGGGAGCAGGTAGCAGGGGGCAGTGGGGGTGAGAGTGGGAGCAGACAGCAGGGGGCAGCAGCTGGGGGAGGTCATGTCCAATGTCGGCAAGGTTGAGCCCTTGTAAGGAGTGTGAATCCAGCATGGCCAAATACTCATGGACTGTCGTGTTGAACAGTTAATTGTTTTTCTTTGTTTTTCTACTTTATAGTAAAAATGACCATAATGTTTAACTTATTGACTTTGTTTTCCTTATTTTTCTGTTTTGTACTTAGGATTCTGTACCTAGGTATCCAGGCACCTTTGTACCTAAGATGGCACTGTAGTGGTGACTTGTAAACTTTTACTGTACCATGAGTATATGTAACAATAAACCTAATTTAATTCAATTCAATAAACATCAAACACATTGCTGTGGGTCTGGAGTCACATGTCGGCCAGACCACGTAAAGATGGCAGATTTTCTTCCCTTAAGAACATTAGTGAACCAGATGGGTTTTATGATGAGTGACACGGTCTCATCAGGCTAGTCTTTTTTATTCCAGACCTTCATTGAACTCATTACCAGAGCATTAGCCTGAGAATGACCATTTCCAACAAAATGCAATCTAACCATTGTCCTTGACTTTCTGTGGTGTCACCATGTCTAAATCCCCCACTGTTAACATCCTGGGGTTACCATTGACCAGAATCTGAACTGCATCAATGATATAAACATGATAGCTACAAGAACAGTCAGAGGCCAGAAATCCTGCAGTGAATAATTCACCTCCTCTCTCCCCAAAAGCCTGTCCACCATCTGCAATACCCAAGTCAAGAGTGTAGGGGTGTACCCTCCACTTGCCTGAATGAGTGCAGCTCCAATAACAGTAAAGAGGCTTGACACCATCCAGGACAAAGAAGCCTGATTGATTGGCATTATACCCACACCCATCTGCTCCCTCCACCTCTGATGCACAGGAGCAGCAATGTGCACCCTTTATGGCTTATCCCTTTCTACCTCTGTAGGGGGTGGTGGGGGAGAAATTGATCCCAGTGTAGGGGCTAGAGATCGAGCCCAGTGTGGGTGGGAGAAATTGAGCACTGTGAGGGGGGGTGAGAGATCGAGCCCAGTCTAGGGGAGAGAGATCAAGACGAGTGTGGGAGGGAGACATCGAACCCAGTGTAGGGGGAAGAGATCGAACCCAGTGTAGGGGGAAGAGATCTAACCCAATGTAGGGGGGAAGAGATCGAGCCCAGTGGAGGCGAGACATTGAGCCAAGTGCGGGGATCGAGATTGATTCCAGTGTGGGGGGAGAGATCGAACCCAGTGTTGGGGAGAGATTGAGCCCAGTGTTGGGGAGAGATTGAGCCCAGTATGGGGGGAGAGATTGACCGGAGTATGGGGAGAGAGAGATTGAGCCCCGTGAGGGGGAGAGATCAAGCCCATTGCGGGGTCTAGAGATCAAGCCCTGTGTAGGGGGAGAGATCGAGCACTGTGAGGGTGGCGGAGATTGACTCCATTGCGGGAGGGAAAACCTAGCATGGACTGTCCACAGGCCTGTGGCTAAAGAAGGGTTTTAATACTGAACTTTTCATTTTCTTTCGTTATTTTTCTACTTTATACTAAAAAGAACTATAATGTTGAACTTTTAACTTATTTCCTTATTTTTCTACTTTGTACCTAATATCTTGTACCTAGGTACCTTTGTATCTAAGTTGGTGTCATAGATGTTGACTTTGTATATTGGACCAGTCCCAACTTCTTCCCAAACCCTGATAAGGGGATCATTAGTGGATTTGTTGCCCAGATTGGAACATGTTTGAAGTGCAGACCCTGCAGATATGATGGAATCTTGAAGCAGCCTCATGTCACTACTTTAGAAGGAGCCACTGGTCAGTCAAGTTGAAGATGAAGAGCTTCCCAAATGTTCCTGTGTGTCAGATTGAAATTCACAGAAAAGCAACTATTTTAAAGCTGACTACTGAAATTCTAATATTTCAGGTAATTTCACTTAATTGGTCTCATTAAGTTGCCTATAAGAGTGAATGATAAATGGATGAACTCTTCTGGTAAAGACAGATTTAAATATGTGATGTGCTATACACAAGAATTAATTATGTAAATAGACATTGATGAACAGGTAAGATTCCTTTTTGAACGCTTGGTGTCATGTTGACATTATAAATGGCAAGTTACAACTTGTTAGTTAAACGTTAGTAAACATTTGCACATTCAAGGGTTATATTTGTGTTTAAAAGCCAAAAAAGGAAGCTAAACAGAATAACACTTCTGAATCGGAATAATTAAATTCATTATGCATTCTTAATTTTGGGGTCAATTTTCTTTGTGTTGTTCAAGGCAAGGTGTAATTGGGGACTTGCAAAATATGTTTATTTTGAATCCAAAAGTGCTGAGCAGACAGATCTGATTTGGAACATACTAAACACTACTAATGTATGTGTGAGCCAAGTGTCACTTGCCAAAAGTGTGAAATACTGGTTCTGTGGATTGTTTTTCCTTTGCAGGCAAGTATTTTACTTGTGTTAAATATAAAGAGCAGAGAAAGAAAGAGATATGTATTTAAGTTGAGATTACCTGCAATGCATGCTGCTACTATAACATGACCTGCCCAGTCTGTGAATATGTGATGAAGTTTTCAACAAAGTTTTACTCTGAAGGTTAAAAATCACACAATACCAGGTTATAGTCCAACAGGTTTAATTGGAAGCACCTAGCTTTCGGAGCGACGCTCCTTCATCAACCACCTGATATGATGGAATCTTGAAGCAGCCTCATGTCACTGCTTTAGGAGCGACGATCCGAAAGCTCGTGCTTTTAATTAAACCTGTTGGACTATAACCTGGTGTCGTGTGATTTTTAACTTTGTACACCCCAGCCCAACACCGGCATCTCCAAATCATTACTCTGAAGGCTAAGTGCTTTTGCTATAAGGAGATCATGCACAGTGAGTGAATCAGAAACAATCTAGATGAAGTTCAAGTAGCTTAGGAAGTCAGCAAGTGCTGACATGAAAACAGGAACATTGCATGCAATTCAAAATCTATCTCTCAATATTGACCAATGACACATAAAAACTTCAATGCGTCACTGGTGTGCCAAAACCCAACCTGCAGATCAATCCAACCTTTCATTATTTTCCTATGGGTATATAATGGGTAAAAGAACCCTGGAACAGTTCTTGCTGAAATAATACATGCCAATATGGGTGTGTCTTAATAGTGTTTGGAACTAATTCCAACTGCTGAATTGTATTAAAATTGCTTCTATGCTATCCGTGACACTGAGGGACTTTCCTCCTTCCTTCCTTTCTGTTTTAAAGAGGCATTCTTCTCCGATTTCTTCCCCTTCCATTTAAGGCATTGTGCTGTCAGACTACTCTCTTAATCCCTGCCAGGAGCTGTTACTCTGAGTGCTCAAAGCTTAGCTGTGTGCTGTGGATGGGAAATTTTAATCTTATGAATGTGCCATTGAATTTCTGACTGTATATTATGTCGAATTTCAGTCTCTCCACTTCAGATGTGGTGAGATGTAAACCTGGGGGTAGAGCTGGCTGCTACTCATCAGTGTAAACGTATGTCAACTCTGCTCATAGGGCTCTGTCGCTAGCAATCCCAATTTCCCACACACCACAGAATTCTATTTCAGACTCCACCCAATCCTCTGGCTTTGAAGTTATTAACATTATGGAAACAAAATCTCTAATGTTTTCCAGAGAATTGCACTGAACTTTGTTGGGAAAGACAACCCAGGCCTTTGCTATTCCTGATGAAGAGCCTAAATAATTTTATTTCACATTTTATGAACAGAAAGGCCTGAAGCAGGAGGAGGCAAATTGACCCTTTGAGTCTGCTCTGCCAATTAATATGATTACAGCTGATCTCATCTCGGTCTCAATTCCACCTTCCTGCTCACTCCAAACGTTCAACCCTCAGCTCATTCATTTCTCAGTCTTCTCCCGCCTGGACAACTGCTCACTCTGAAAACATCTACAAAGGTGATCGCAACAGGTTAAAGAAAAATTGAGCCCTGTCCAAGTCTGACTGCGTGGGACTAACATATGCATTTCACAATATCTTCCCTAATGACCCAGCTTGACAGAGCAAGGTTGAATATACTATTTGTACATTAAATACCAAGTCATTGAAGCAAGTTGCAAATGTATTTTGTTTCATATTTATGCTCATGCTTTGAACTTGCAGGTCTCCAGTTATACAGCATTTATGAAATAAATTGACAATGTGGGAATTAGCTTTTAGCTAACCCTCTGTGACAACTTTCTTCTGAATTTCTATCAGCAGAATCTGTCTGAGTGACACGGGCTATGGCAATAATGTGGCAGAATCAGAGATGAAATCTGACAAAGCCGATGTCAATATCTGGAGTATCTCACTCCATCTTTTACTCTTCTCATAAATGATGTGGTGGGTTTCTTGCCAGGCTGCAGTGAGTTGCCAATTAAGGGGGACTTTTGCTTGCTAATCCCCAACTCGCCTCACCTTCCTATCTTACCAACCTCTCTAAACAATCTAGATGTCAGGAAAAAAAACAAGATGTGGAAACCAGAGCAGCTACCTGGCAGTTTCAGCTCACCACCTGTCCCAAAGTATCTCCATTACCAATGTGCAAATCCACATTGTAGAAGTGGGTGTTGACCCACTGAGGTTAGGGCTTCTAAAGGTAAAGAACTTTGCTCACAGTCCTGCAGTGCCCCTTTTCACAGACTATTCTGAAGCATTGCACCTCCCCCCGCACCCCTTGTCTTGCAGCCTTCAGACACAGACACTGTGTAATGACTCACTGACAACTACACTATTGGAGCTGCGAAAGCTGGCGAGCCAAAGGTGTCAGCACCATCTGTAACCCTGCATAGGCATTGTTCCTCTGGCTTCCAAATGGCATGACCTCCATCCATGGAACCTTGTCTGTGGCCATGACATGATGCCTAATGCTGTAACAATCAGGCATTTTACAGCCTTTAAATCACCCCCCCCTCAACCAGGTCCTCCAGGGCCATGTCGAAGAATCAAAGGGCCATCTTCCCCTTTTCACAACTCGTCCTTGTGTAAGCAGGGCAATCTCAGAATGCCAGTGCTTGTTCAGATGCACTGAGGCACTTTACAGATGGCATGAGCACAATAGGTGCCAGTCTTTTAATGAATATCTGCTGAGGGCTGAGTTTGTTCTGGGAACAGCGTATGGTGAAATGGGACTGGAATTGGACATGGACGTGCACCACGGGGATGAGATAGATAGTTAATATGGCAAAGTTGGTAAGATACAGTGCAAAACCCACCTTTGTGGCAGAAATCCCTCCAACAAACATACCCTACTTGGATTTAGCCAAAAGAAAATAACATTCAGCCCTAAGACTCCTTAAGAAGGAAACTGCCAATTCTGAAATCTCTTCCTCCAAATCCCAGGGATACTAAGAAACACATTGCAACGCATTTCTTATTTTTGTAAACATCAGTTGCAACATGGTTAATTGATACTACCCATGCTTAAAAAGTATACCTCTTCTTAAGAGTCATATATGAGTGGATCTCTGATGACAGTGGATAGAGCGGATTGGGTTTTCAGCCCTATCATGCATCTCCTCTAATCTGGTCTCCCGCAGATCATTGGAATGCTGATCCATATGGTGATATAAGAGCAATTGTGCATTGGGATTAGAAAGTGATGTACTATCGCAGGGTGACATGCATCTCCACCCTCAACACCTCCTCAGCAAATGGCTGGCTTGGATCCATAAAACCAGATGGGCTGGACAGCCAGCAACTTGTTACAGCTGTCAAGCAGCCTCGATCAAGCTGCCACTCTCCGACTGGGATTGACAGTCACATGAATTGTGTCTGACCTGCAGAGGCCTTCATTAAAGCTACTGAAAATCAGTCTCACAGGAACTGTGGAGTTATTAAATCTTGTTGTTTTGCTGAAGCTGTTAATCCTGCAATACAATATTGAGTGATATGAATAACAGTGATGGTCTTTGGGCACATATGGTTCACTGATGTGTGATAGGACTGGTATAAATTTTGAGTCTCAATGCAGGCCATGTTCAGAAATGATTCAGCCAGACATTGACAAAGAATTCTGATTCAGGATTGCATTCTCAACCTCAATTTAGTGGAGGTCCTTGTATGAGGGTGGGACAATGTCAGTTAATAGAAAGAATTCTGAGGGACACAATGCTTCGACACTTGGATTAATCACGTATAATCAGCAATGAGAAGGTAACCAGAGGTATTAATGAGGGTAATGCTTTTTATCTGGTCTACATGAACTGTAGCAAGACTTTTGATAGGATCCTTAATGGTCAAGAAAGTAATAGCCCATAATAGGATCTAAGGCAAAGTACCACACAGGATCCAAATGTGCTGGGTTTCAGGAAGCAGTGGCTGATGGTATGTGACATTTCTACCACTGGAAGTTTGTTTCCAATGTGGTTCCATGGAGCCAGATGCTGGGCCTTGCTGTTTGGAGCATACATTAATAATTTGGACTATGGTAGTAGTGTTTGGACACAGTAGTGACAAATAGAATTCAATCTGGAAAACTGTAAAGTAATTCAGTTTACAGGAGGGATAACAAGGTAAGGGATCGAGAAATCTTGTGGGGGCACTGGTGTAGTGGTAATGTCACTAGACTAGTAATCCAGAAGAAGGGCTTATGCCCGAAACGTCGATTCTCCTGTTCCCTGGATGCTGCCTGACCTGCTGCGCTTTTCCAGCAACACATTTTCAGCTAGTAATCCAGAACCCCAACTTAATGCCCTATGTACATAGGTTCAAAACCCACCGTGGCAGATGGTGAAATTTAATTTCAATAAAGAAATCCTAATGGTAACTATGTAACCACTGTTGGTTGGCATGTAAAAACCATTAAAGCTCTTTGGGGAAGGGAATTTGCCTTCCAAACTTGCTCTGTTCTCCATGTGACAACAATCAGCAATGTGATTGACTCTCAACTACCTTCTGCACAATTAGTGATTGGCTTCAAATACTGGACTAGCCACTGAGGCCCATTGTATCAAAACCTGGTTGGGCCACACAACCGGGTGCAGTTTTGGTCAGCACATTATTTATTAGGACAATTATAATTGGACTAGAGAAGCTGCAGAGGAAATTTACTCGGATGCTGTCTGAGCTAAGAGGAAAGATTAAATATGGTGGGGTTATTTTCCTTGAAGCAGCGAACGGTGAGGGGAAAACAGATAGATCATGACATCTGCAAGAGGATTGTGTGGCTCAGACTCCAGGGCTATGAAAATGATGTTACTGGACCTTAAGCCTTAGGAGAAGGAGCAGGCCATTTCACCCTTCCTGCCTGCTGTTAGTTTGGATTGCAGACTGGAAAGAAAACAGGCAAAGAAATTCAGGGTTGTTGTGACATTGATTGCAACAGGCAGTGAGTTGCAAGTCTTGCAGTAGGAAGCAATATAACTGTATAAAGGTGGAAAAAGAGTAGCATCCTACTGTTTCATTCTTCAGAAATTCACTAGTATAATGTCCTTCTATAAACCTAATGCATCAATAATCATAGGAAAATGGGATTACTGTAGTCAAATCTTTGTTGACTGTAGAACACATGATGGGCTCAATGGCCTCCTTCTTTGCCGTGTACTTCCATAAGTCATGCAATATATATATTGAACCATTATCATCTAATTTCAGAATACATTGGACAAACTTCAATCTGCAGAGTCAACACTTGAGGGCTCTATTGGTCTGTGCAGTTAGGATTACTTAGCTGATATATTTATCTGATGGTACCATTCACTGTTCATTCACTGAGTTAGGTATTGGAGAAGAGTCAAGTATGCAGGGTATGTCCAGGGTGTTGGCTTAGGTGAAGGCTGTGCAGGACGAAGGCATACTGTAAGTGCATTATGTAAGCTTTAAGGAACAGGCCTGTCTGTCTGCCTGCCTGATCACACATCAGTTGCTCAGTAATGGAGTGAAAGCATTCGTGATTAATTAAAGCAGTGAGCCTGTCTGAAGGGTTGCACAGAAAGATGTGTGTGCAGTTAATGAGATTCTACACATGAGAACTTTGGCATTTGGGAAAATCCCAGAGCTCTATCTTGCTGTTTTTGGTTGCCCATGGGGAATATGATTAAATTGTTTGTTTGGGTAAACATAATATTGATTACCTGTGAAATGTGAGCATGAATTGTAGACTCACTGATATTATTGGACCAAAGGACTTAGGAGAAGGAGCAGACCATTTGACCCTTCATGCCTGCTGCTATTCTCCATTGCAGACTGGAAAGACAGAGACATTGATTGCAAAAAGCAGTGAGTTGCAAGTCTTGTGTAAAGGTGGGAAAAAGGAGCTTTTTTTTGCTTCACTCTTCAGAGATTCACTAATACATTGTCCTTCTATAAACCTAATGTGTCAATAATCTAGGACAGTGCACCCAGAGAAAACAATAGCCAGTTTATTCTCCCTGGATTTATGCATAAAACATGTTTTTGGTAAGCAGTTAACATAGTTTTTCTGTGAATAAGTAATAATGACGGTCAGCTATTTAACTGACACCAGCTTTGAGACCCTTTTGAAACCCCACTTTCTTATTTTAAATGCTTTTCTTTGAAGATCATTCACAAAACAGACAAATATACCTCAGAAAGGGAATACATTTTAATCTTCTTTTACTCAATTATCTTTTAAAGGACCACATTTTATTTATTTGAGAAACACTAATGGATTAATAGAAATTTTTAAATGGATTTTCTACAAAATAAAACAAATCTAGCTGGGTTCCATGAGCTTGGTGACAAATTAATTGTGTGGGGACAGGATAGGGATGAAAGGGAAAGATACAGTTTCATAACTACAAGTTAACCTTTGTTTAAATGTTCAGGAAATTAATACACTCTAGGTTCGTATTTACTATAGCTTTGGAGAGAAATCAAAAGGTCAATAAAAGTCATCATGCACCTCAGGAACAGGAAGATTTTGTATTCCATCACTTGAAGTAGCCTTGCTAATAATAAGCTCAATTTAGGTTCGATTGCAAATAATTCAGAAGTAAACATGAAAGAGTATTTCGTCCTTAAACTTAAAACTTCTCCAATAGTTATTACCTCATTTTGAATCGAATAACCTCAGCAAATTCAGCTGGCAAATGAAAATATGCCCCTGATATTTGAAGTACCTAATTTTCAATGCTTTTTACTGCAAAACATACAAAACAGGGGCAACACTTTCTCAACATCTACCTCTAGCTTTTAGTGAATGACAGTAAGTCCACTAATCTGATGAAATTCTAGCTTCCAAAATAATAGTAATTGATAGTCAGCAATTGGTTATATCTGAGAATGTGTGAGTATTCCTTAAATAAATCATTTATTCTTTTCAAAATATATATACAAAACAATTATATTACAATAAGCATTGCATTAAAGTATGTTAATTCCTTTTCACTTTGGAAACATGCATGGATTCTATCTAATGGATCAGATTTCATTGATATTTTAACTAGTGGTTAGCTGTATTCTTTAACAATACTGGCCATTAATTCCTCTTCAAAGTAATCATAGAGAATTGGAGTTGAGTTCTGAGATGTGTTCTTTCCGTTGATGTGGAATCTGAAAGAGAAGAGAACACATTCCTCAGTATGTTTCTGGCTGGCCAGCAGAAGACATTTTTAAGCAATTAAGTTCGAGGAAGTGAAAAAAGCAGATTTGTTTAGAAAAACAAATCACTCTGGATGCTGGAGGTCTGAAACAAATCAAGTGCTGGAAGAGTTCAGCTGGTCTGCCAGCATCTGTGGAGATGGCAATGGAGATAATGAGTGAAATGTCTAGTGGACACAACTGATAGTAGGTCTTGGGCCCACTGAGTTTATAAAGAGCTGCCACACAGTGACAGTATAATGGGGCACATACCAGCAAAGTCTCCTTAGGGACAGAAAGCAACTCCTTTGAGAGCTGCTGCCAGTCTGATTGGCTGTGTTAGGCCCAGCAGTGCCAGATTGCAGTAGTGACTGTTGCTGGGACTGGGAGGGAATCTCTGACAGAGGAATTCTGGACGCCAGTAAATCCAGGATTTTTGGGTGGAGGGAAATCAAGGTTGCTAGAGGTTTAGGGAATTTGAGGTGAGGCTTTCGGTTTGAGAAGCTGGGAGTATCAACTTGGAAGGGTGCCTCTAATGGACAAAGGGCACCATTAAAAAATTTACACCAACCTTTCCTTCCCATCTTTTCCCTCAAGTTGGAAAGTCACAGCTGACCACTTCTGTCCGTCCCTGCCCATCATATTATGATGGCAGAGGTGGAACCAGGGCATTTTTTTTTTTTAATTAGATTAGATTAGATTACAGTCTGGAAACAGGCCCTTCGGCCCAACAAGTCCACACCGTCCCGCCGAAGCGAAACCCACCCATACCCCTACATTTACCCCTTACCTAACACTACGGGCAATTTAGTATGGCCAATTCACCTGACCCTGCACATCTTTGGACTGTGGGAGGAAACCGGAGCACCCGGAGGAAACCCACGCAGACACGGGGAGAACGTGCAAACTCCACACAGTCAGTCGCCTGAGGCGGGAATTGAACCCGGGTCTCAGGCGCTGTGAGGCAGCAGTGCTAACCACTGTGCCACCGTGCCGCCCATTTTATAGCCTTAAACTGGCAACCTCAAGAGTCTCAAGAGGCTTAAGGGTGATTGAGCCAGCAAATACTTTATCTCTCCTTCATAATTTGGGGGAACAGCTCAGGGTGTGTGGGTTGCCGGTGGGTAAGCTACCTATTCGATTTTAAGAGCTGAAAAACATCCCCAACAATTTGGGTTGAACATGACTCTCCTTCAGAAAGGAAGAAACATAGAAACATAACATAGAAGATAGGAGGAGGCCATTCGGCCCTTCAAGCCTGCTCTGCCATTCATCACGATCATGGCTGATCCTGCTTTCTCCCCATAACCTTTGATCCCATTCACCCCAAGAACTATATCTAGCTGCCTCTTGAGTACATTCAATGTTTTAGCATCAACTACTTCCTGTGGTAATGAATTCCACAGGCTTGCCACTGATTGGGTGAAGAAATGACTCCTCGTTTCTGTCCGAAGTGGTCTACCCTGAATCCTTAGATTGTGACCCCTGGTTCTGGACACACTCACCATCGGGAACATCCTCCCTGCAACCACCTTGTCTAGTCCTGCTGGAATTTTATGTCTGTATGAGATTCCCCTCCCCTTCATTCATCTGAACTCCAGTGAAAACAATCCTAACTTAGTCAATCTCTCCTCCTATGTTAGTCCTGGTGTCCGCGGAATCAAATATCATATTTGACAACAAGCTGTATTCCTGTCTCCACAGATGTTGCCAAACCTGCTCAGTTTATTTTCAGCACATTTTATTTGGCTTAAAATAATGTCTTGAATGGCACAATATTTTAATTTGCTGTCCAACGTGCTCATGGGTAGGTTTACACACTTAGCAAATTTTGTAGCCATAGTTCTCGTAACCCAGAGAACTAGGTTTGGGGACTGGGGACTCGTGTTTAAATTTCAGAACTCCAGGCTAATGTTCTCAGGGGCGTGAGTTTGAAGCCCACTTGGACAGATAGTGAAATTTTAATTCAGTAAAGTAAAATCTGAAATAAAAAAGCTACCAGAATGGCAATCATGCAACCAGTGTTGATAATCGTAAATATGCAGCTGGCTCACTAATGCCCCATAGACTTCCCTTACCTGGTTTGGCTGACATCTGACTTCAGATGCACAGCAATGTGAATGATACTTAACTGCCCTCTAGGAATTAGGGAAATAAATGCTGGTCTGCATCCCATGAATGTATAAATTCAAAATAAAGTTCTGGGGCTATAGGTACATTGACAGTGCTAGTAGGAAGTTCCAGGATTTGGACTCAGTTGTAGTAAAGTAATAATGATACAGTTTCAATCAAAATGGTGGAATAATACTGAACAGCTTGGCTGTAAGGAAGAGTTCATTTTGGGATACAGGTCCTCAGAACTCTCGCAAGAATGTGGTCAGGGAAACTCTTCGGTATCTGTTGTTTTCTACACCACGCAGAAATTATAGACAAATTAACTACAATTTTCCAAAGCTGTCTAAATTCAGGAACTATACATTTTGATTGAAATATTGCACTCTTATTTAGGAAGAAAGGAAGGGGGAAAAAGCAGGTAAATGCAGAGCTGCCAATTTTACATCAACTGTGGAAAAGTCATTGAATCAATTATCAGCGATAGAATGGATGGGCGTTTGGTTAGGTTTTAGTTGATCAAAGATGGTCAGCAGGTGTGTGTGAAGAGTAAGTCTGACTAATTTCAATCTCTGAGGAGGTCACTCCTGAGAATTAGGTGAGTGAAGGCATGTGTTAATTTTCTACATTGACAAACAGTGAGAAAATATATGATTGCAGGATTTGGGAGTAACCTTGTGAATTGGCCAATGAATTGTGATGGGAGTTACGAGTCAGAGAACAGGAATAAAGCATCATCCTCTTATTGACATGATGAAAATGTAGTGTCCCAAGGATAGCTACCTCAACTTTTTACCATATAGACTCACAGATGGCCACAGCACTGAAGAAACCCATTCAGCCCACTGTGCTCCTGCTGTTCGATCAAGATCTGACTCAAAACAAAGAAGAGTACAGCACAGAAACAGGCCCTTCGGCCCACCAAAACAGCACCGACACATGATGCCTCTCTAAACTAAAAACTTTTTACCTCTCTGTTGTCTGTATCCCTCTATTCCTTGCCTGTTCATATATCTGTCAAGATTTCTCTTTAATGTTGCGATTGCTATTGACCACACACTTACTCTCTAGCTTTTGGCCCACAATCCTGGAGGCAATAGCAACACAAGTTTTAATACTGTGTGTAGGGTCCCACTCCATCTGGGTGAAAAATATTCTCCTCAGCTCTCCCCTTCACCTTCTACCTTATCTTAAATCTACACCCACTTGTGATTAATCCCTTTACTAAGGAAAAAAAGCCTTTCTGTATACTCTGTCTATGGCCCTCGTAATCTTTTATATTTTTATCGGGACCCCTCTCGTTGTCTGTTGCTCTGAGAAAAGCCATCCCAGCTGATCTAATCTTTCCTCAAAGCTCAGATCCTTCAGCCCAGGCAGTAACCTGACAAACTTAGCAGGCATGACAATATCTGTGGAGAGAGATGCAGAGTTAAGCTTTCAAGCCCTGTATAACTCTTCTTCAGTTCTGAAGAGTAATACCAGACTTGAAATGTTACCTCTATTTCTCTCCCTGCAGGTGCTGCCAGACCTGCTGAATTTTTCTGGCATTCTCTGTGTTTGGTTCAGATTTCTAGCATCTGCTGTATTTTCTCTTTATTCCAGCATCCAATTAAATCTCCCCTGCAACCTCTCCTGTGCAATCATATTCTTCCTGTAATGTGGTGACCAGAATTGCATGTAGACCACATCAAATGTATTATCTTCATTCATGCTCCTGATTATCTTCTCAAAACATTTGATCAAATTTGTCAAACACCAACTTCCCTTAACAAATCCATGCTGATTACTCTCCAGGTGCAATATATTTTATTCCTCAGAATTCTTTCTAATAATGTCTCCACCACCAAGGTTAAACTGACTGGATTGTAAACTTCTGCTTAATCCCTTACTTCCTTTTTTGGTAATAGGATAACGTTACCAGTCCTCTGGTACCTCAACTGTGACCAGAGCAGATTTGAAAATTTCTGCCAGGGTCTTTGATATCTTTAATCTTGATTCCCTCGACAGCTTGGGATACGTCTCAATCAGGCCTGCAGATTTATCTACTTTTAAGATTGTTAAACCTACCAGTACCTCCTTTCTCCACGTTAACTTCTTCTAATATTTCACAGTCCCACTTTCTAATGTTTACCCTGCATTGTCATTTCCATCTTGAAGACTGACATAAATTATTCATTATCCCAATGAGACAAGTGTCTCTAAACATGTAATGTTACTTCATGAAGTACCTCACAAAACATGCAATCTTATTTTAATTGCAAGTTATACCAACTTTCACATGTTACATGTTCCCTTTGGGAATTGCTACAATCAGCTTGTTATCGAGCACATTATTAAATACTACATCATCCACTATTAGAGAAGTATTACAATTCAAATCACAACAGGATACAGTCATGTCGTATAGCTTTATGTGATGTGATTTCCACTCCTTGCTGGTAAGTGTTTTGCTCTGTCTTAAAAATTACTGAGAAAGCAGCACTGTGCTAAATTTCAGCCAGTGTTAAAATTCGGGTCATTAGTTTGTATTTTGGAATTTTTAAAAGCAGATCTGTAATTGTGGCCAAGTAGACAATGCTGTCAAGGTTTTCTGACTTTTCAAAATAAAACGTCTGTAGAGCTACAAAATTCTTGTAATAGTCATTATTGCACTTACCGTTAATAGTGATGGCGAATGTTGTACTTGCTATTAACAATGACTAAGATAATCAATGTGGAGACAACCCGATGGATAAGAGGCATTTGAGCAAGAAGATAGTTAGTGTTCCAAGAACTATTAATATATTTACTAAGATAATAGAGTTGAAGAGAACCCTATGGATAAGAGACAATTGAATAAGAAGATAGTTAATGTTCCAAAATCCCACAAAAGTGTAACAAACAGGCTGTTCAAATAGGGCTTACCCATTGGCCAAGTTATTATTTTTTGGGTCTTGTGTGCTTATCGTGACTAAATCCTGGAATATTAAAAGAAAAATTGAATATATATTAGATGAAGTTGGATTTACACAACAATAACTTATATTTTCATAGCTCCTTTAACATCGCAAAAACATCCCAATGTGATTCACAGAGGCACAAAGATAAAATGGACACTAAGCCTAAGGAAGAAAATGAACAAATATTTGAGTAAAGTTGTGAATTTTAAGCCATGTCTTAAAGGAGGAGAGGGATGTATCATTTTGATCAGGCTAAAGCCCTATTCAGCTGTGGATGCAAACAATTGTTTGATGCCAGCTGAAGAAAAGCAGTGAAACTTCATAGAGTCCAGGCAACACCCCTTTCTTAATCAGCATCATTAATATGTGATTATACCTCGTTTTCAGTTCCTCATTTATTCTATTCCTGAGATTGTTTTGAATGCAAATTGGCTGCTGTATGCCTACAGAACAGTGACTACACCTCATGTACCACATTAATTTAGCATCTTTAGAAATTACCAGGAGCATTAACTAACAAAATGTAGCACTATATTAGGACAGAAGACCAAAAGCTTGCTCAAAGCTTGGTCAGTTTTAAGGACAACCTTAAAGAAGGAGAAGTACAAAGATGATGTGATTTAGGAAGAGAATTCCAGACACTATGATCTAGGGGGTTGAACACACGACTACAAATGGTGGAGTGCTTACAATAGAGGATTTGGATAAAATTGGATGAGCACAGAGAGTTGTAGCAGAGCTGGAAGAAGTTACAGCAATAGAGTGATTGGAGGGACTTGTAAAGTAATATGAGAACACAACATATTGCTAAACCAGGAGCCAATGTAGGTCAATTAGCACCAGGGAAATCACTGAATGGGAACGCAGGGAGAGCAGGGATCAGGAGCTGGGGTGAGGAGGGTGAGCTGTTGTTCCATTGTTTCTTCTTTCAGTCGGTGTGAGTGATTGCAGCAGCTCAGAAGTCACCATGAGGAGAAAGGGGGGGGTAGGGAGGAGAA
>NC_057712.1:17702967-17714196 GCF_004010195.1 Chiloscyllium plagiosum | reverse complement strand
GCATTGTGAGACAACCTGAGTCCCTAGTCACTGCCTTCCAGGCTTGGGTTCTTTGTGGTCTGGATCTGAGCTGCTGCTTCCAGCCTTTCTGCATTGAGATTCCAATTATTATTTAAATACTCATTTGGTGAATAAGCAAAGTACCTGTAGGAACAAATGACTGCAGATGCTGGAATCTGTACTGAAAACAAGAAATGCTGGAGATGACAGAGGATCAGACAGCATCCATGGGGAAAGAGCAAGTTAAAGTTTTGAGTCTAGATTATTCTTCATCAGAGCTGATGTGAAGGGTGGAGGGGACAGCATTTATGCTATAGTTTTGGGGAAGGGGTAATAGGAGTAGGGTGCTGATGGAGAAAAGATGTTGATAGTTCAGAATAAGTGATCGGCATGTGAGAATGGTAGAACAATGATGTGTCTCCTGCTAGACTTGCAAGGACAGACAGCCCCCTCTGGGATTGGGGGGTGGGGGAGGACATGATAACAAGTTAAAAGAAAGGGAAAGACCTCCAGTCTATGCGCAGACAGGGCCCCAACCTTCCTGCAGCCAGTTATTTTAACACACTGTCCTTCTGGCATACCCATTTATCTGTCACTGGCATGCTGCAGTGTTCCAATGAATCACCGCGCAAACTGGACAAACAACAGCTCATCTTCAGACTAGGCACTTTACAGCCTTCTGGACTTAATATTGAGCTCGATACCTTTGAATTGTGAATCAACTCCTATTTCTCTTTTTTTAACTTGTTATCGTGTCCTCTCTCTCCTTACCCCATCCTGGTGGGAACAGTCAATCCTTGCAAGTCTGGCAGAGACATATCATTGTTCTAGGTAAAATCAAGGACAGCAGATGCTGGAAACCAGAGTCTAAATTAGCGTGGAAAATTAGCCCTTCATCAGTATTTGCCCGAAATGTTGATTTTCCTGCTCCTCAGATGCTGCCTGATCTGCTGTGCTTTTCCAGCACCACTCTAATCTAGACATCATTGTTCTGCCATTCTCACATTCCGATCACATAATCTGAACTAACAACCAGTACCCTACGTCCACTACCACCTCCCCCGCAACAATAGCAAAAGTGCTGAACCCTCCACCCTTCACTTCAGCTCTGATGAAGAGTCATCTAGACTCAAAACATTAGCTTATTCTCTTGACAATGTGTATAAGGTATGAGCAGTTAGGGAAAGAGTTAAGTTTAGGGTCATGGGACAAAGGCTGAGCCAGCATGACTTTGACCAGATAAGAACTTGCAGTAAGCACTGAGGTGCTGGAGGCAAGGGTAGTGGTTTAACGAGGTGAATGACCTCCATTGTGTAATGCCAGTTAATGAGGTGAAGAATATCTATTATGCCATGCCAGGTGACTTAATCTTTACTTTTGATGCTCGCCGATTGTAATGGTTACCCAACCAATATACATGTGGCTTTATTTAGATGCTGCTCCCAATTGGTGACAATATAATTCCTTAAGAATCTGCTGTTTGAGAGAAGACGGAGAACTCATGTCTTTGTGTACATGGGCGATTGCTCTTTCTCCAGGGCTCGGAATCAAGATGAAGAAGGTAGAGTCATACTGTGCCTCGACTGATACGGAAACAGGAAGACACTCTCTCCATGAATGCTGTCTGACCCATTGTGACCTCCAGCGTTTATTGTTTTCAAGCAAAGTAATTGTAATGGGGTTGGGGATTAAGTATAGTACATAATAAGTGGTATATTAGAGTTTATGACTCAAATGTGAATGAATAGAGTAATACAGCATGGAAACAGGTGCTTGTGTCCACTTTGTCCATACTGACCAGGATATATACTGACCTAATCTGAACTAGTCCCATTTGCCTGCAGGTGGCTCATATTCCTCTAAACCTTTCCTCCTTTGGTCATGTCGACTGCTGCTTCACCCAGAGTTGTTTTCTTGGCAGATTTTCATCAGTACTAGTTTCCCACTGTCTTTCACTTACACCAACAGGATGATGAGGCAAGGCCTTTTACTGGAACTGGAATCAAAACTGTGCAGTTGGTGCTATTCTGAATCACACACCAGCATATGTGTGTTAATAATAAGTGCATGAAACTGTGCATTACCATCCTCTGCAGTCATGTTCTCACCAAACACAGAATTGGTGCAGCAAAGCTGGTTAGAAATAAATGGGATGCAAGGACTGTGCATGTTGTCATGGTGCTAATGAAAACAGCACTACTGGCCATGTGTACTGAGCTCTCTGGGAACTTTGTGTGTGGGGTAACCCAATCTCTGTGAAAATGATAGTGTCCTGTCATGCTGCTGCTGGTATTCCAAGGGGAAGAACTGATTTCTTTCAGTATGAAGAAACTTTACACCTCGTGTTGGATTGAACATTATAAACACTCAAGGAACTTCGAACTTTTTACAGCCACTGGCTGTGGGATAGTGGAAGTGAATGGTAGACTGGAGTGAAGCACATGACATTACCCACAATGGCTTTCTTTGCGAAGCATAGCATTTGCAAGCATCAAGTTGACATAGTAACATCTTGGTCTGTATAATCCAGTGTGCATTACAGATGGGTGGAGATCATACACCTCCACACCTCCAGTGATGCCTGAGCAGCCTGGTATTCCTCCAACAAAATACAGGATAGTGCAGTATTCCCAACATGATCCATTGTACTCTTTGTCCAGAGGAGGAACTGGAGCTCAATGCAGAAGGGTACCATCCAACATTGATAAGGCAATGATAGAAAAAGACTTCCTCATTGATTGTCCATTTGAAGGCAGCAGGCAGCAGTGAAGTTGAAATGTGAATGATTGAGGTGATGCATGGTGATCCTCTACCAGGGGAGCCCAGTCACTTCTCACAGCCACCCAGACAGTGTAAACCCAGGCCGTTAACAGCAGGAACCCCCATCCTTTTGGTTAATGCCAGTATATAACAACTTGCGTAAACTAAATGGGGGGGGGGGGGTGAAATTAACCCTCCCTCTCTCTGCCACCAGAAATGAAACAAAATTGGTGCAGAAACCCGGTTTTAGATTTAGATTAAATTCCCTACAGTGTGGAAACAGGCCCTTCGGCCCAACACATCCACACCAGCCCTCTGAAGAGTAACACACCCAGACACATTTCCTTCTGACTAATGCACCTAACACTATGGGCAATTTAGCATGGCCAGTTCACCCTGATCTGCACAGATTTGGACTGTGGGAGGAAACCAGAGCACCCAGAGGAAACCCGTGCAGACCACATTTCCTTCTGACTAATGCACCTAACACTATGGGCAATTTAGCATGGCCAGTTCACCCTGATCTGCACATCTTTGGACTGTGGGAGGAAACCAGAGCACCCAGAGGAAACCCGTGCAGACACGGGGAGAATGTGCAAATTCCACACAGATAGTTGCCCAAGGCTGGAATCAAACCTGGGTCCCTGGCATTGTGAGGCAGCAGTGCTAACCACTGAGCCACCGTGCTGCTGGTCTGGCAGTATCTGTGCTTTCTTCCAGTGACTCTTCAGCTAGAAAAACATGTTACTTATGCTGAAGATGAAATTGGGGAAGGGCCGGAAGAGGTGAGCAGATAGGTGGAGATGGAGCCCAGGAGGAGATATGAAAGGGGTGGGGATAAACAAGGAGATTATGGATAGCGGGTCAGCAGCAGTCCTCCCTCATCACGTTGGGCAGGACTTGTGGATAACACAGACTGAACTTCCTATTCCTCGCTCCATTTCTATCTTTGTTACCAGCAGGAATAGTTGAGGTGTCAGGTTGCAGTTTGCTTTCTGACCCTCTCCTCAATACCATTCATTGGTGGATAGTTTAAAAAATACATACGTTAGTGGGAAAGGTATGGAGAGACACAATCCTTCTATCCCATATTGCGTTGTGTGATCCAGCACACGAAACTGAACAAATCATTTCAGAAGGCAAAGTTTTTAAAAACAGACACACTGCAAGGAAGAAAACGTTGAAACTTTTAACTTGGAGGTGCTGGTGTTGGACTGGGATGGACAAAGTTAAAAATCACACAAACCAGGTTAGAGTCCAACAGGTTTATTTGGAAGCACTAGCTTTCAGAGCGCTGCTCCTTCACCAGGTGGTTGTGTTACTAGTGCTTCCAAATAAACCAGTCGGGCTCTAACCTGGTGTTGTGTGATTTTTAACTTTGAAACTTTGTAATTGTTTGACCTAATCCTAATGAGCTGAATGAGTTACTGATGTAAAATCAAAAACAATCTTCATGGAGCAGTTATTGTAGTAATTGTGTTGGACATTGACTAACGTGCCATTCAGTCCGCGTCATGGGTGAGCCGAGAATGAAATGTTCCAGCAAAAAAATAGAAAATACTGGAGGATCTGTGCAGAAGGCGGCTCACTGGAGTCGACACATGAACTGCGTTTCTCACTGCACAGTTGCTACCAGACCTGATAAGTTTCTCCAGCAATTTCTGCTTTTCTTTCTCATTTTCAGCATCTGCAGCACTCTTTCAGTTTAATGAAATTCTCCAGCCTGTTGTGCAAAGTGAAAACATCGTCAAAACGGTTCTTACGGAGCATTCCTCGCCTTTTAAGCTGATAATTTGACTTTGAGTTTAGCCAAAGACATTGATCTAGCTGTTTGCATACATTCCCAGTTGTTATAAACAATTAAATAATTAATGCCCGGTTAGTTGTTTCATTTTTCTTGAAATAAAGTCCCCCATGAACATTGGTTTAATTAAACCCATACCTATTAACACGGGTCATTTTATAGATGGTAACAATAGTCACTGGGTTTACTGTTTTAAGTATAAAAATTGCGTTTTGATATTTCCACCAGGCATTTGGCCTGTTTTTCTTTTTTTTTAAGAAAAACAGAATAAGTACTCACGTATGTAGGGCTGGGCTGGTTCCTATTCCCCACGTCCAGTTTGGTGGAGCTCAGGGCTGCAGTTGGGTCTGTCTGGTCGCAGTGCTGGCCCGGGACGGTCTCAGTGCAGCAGCTCAGCAGCGACTCCCACTGGCAGCCAGCGGTGGCGCCGTTCTCAGCCTGGCCAAGCCGCACACAGAGGCTGCTGTGGGAGCCCGCCTGGCGGCTGGCAGCGGGGGCGGCCTGCCCCGCGGGGGTGATCCAGCATTCGGCTAGCGCCCTGTCCAGCTCCTGCTCGACGCTGCTCCCTTCCTCGGCTGCAGATTGCAAGCTCTCGCTGTCTGCCGTGCTCCCGGAGCGACGGGGCTCTCCGTGCTGCCCTCCGCCCTCCTGCCCTGGCAGCTGACTGCCTCCTGCCTCTGTGCCTTCCCCGATGGACCCCGGGGCTGCCACTGAAACCTTTCTCCATTTACTGCCGCCGCCACCCATCCTGCCTCTCCCCCCTCCCCCCTCAGCGTTGCACTGGTATTTCTGCACCAGCACCGACTTGTCACACTGGTGGGTCACTCCCTCCCTCCCCTTCCCCTGGGGTGTAACTTCATCATCAATTGTTTTCCTCTCTCCGCTTGAATGGATAAACATTTTGACACGGCAGCAAAACGTCAGTCCCCTGCTCAACGTGGGTTTGACATTCCCCCAACCAGGTCGATTGTCATGTGCTGGATGATTGGGCACTCCCTTTCGAAGAGGCGTATGTTCTCTGCACAGCGCAGCAGCGAATTTGGGATCCAAGTCAGTACCACCGAGGAAGATGCCGGCTCCTTCTCCGTTAGACAAGACAGGAAGCGCATGGTTGGCTTTGACCTTGTCATCTGTGCTTGACTCTTGGACTGCTGTCACTCTACACCCCCGGGGTGTATTGGAGGTGGTTCAGAAGGGGTTTGCTGGATTAATATCTGGAATAAGTATGTTGTCTGATGAGGAAAGGTTGAACAAGCTAAGTCTATTTCTGTGGGAGTTTAAGAGTGAGGGGTTACTTGACTGAAGTACGTAACATAGTCTTGACAAAGTGGACATGGATCATTCCACACAGAGCGCTGTTTTAAAATTATACCCGCACTTTCAAGACTGAGATGAGGAATTTCTTTTCTCTCAAACAGCTTGGAATCTCTGCCTCAGAAAGTGGTGGAAACAGGTTCATTTTAAATATTTTTGAGGCAGAGGTGGATGAATTATTGTTCAGGGGATTATGGTTTATCAGGAGTAGAAGGGAATGGAGAACTTGAAACACAACCAGAACAGCTATGATCTTACTGAATGGTACAGGAGACATGAGGTTCTACTCCTATTTATAATATTCATGATTAATTCATAAGTTATTGTGTCATATTTCCAGTTAGAAGCCCATTGCTGAAGTCTGTCATGTATTATTGATTGGCCTTGCCATTTTCCTGGCTGTCTTGCTATTCTATGTTATTCTGTCATCACATTCTTCTTTGGCTGGAAGTATTGTGCAAGACCCTGTACGACTATATCACACGAGATGTGTCTTCCTGGAGCTGTTCAAATATTTGCTCTTAATCTGTTCCAAGACAGTGTATGAGTGTTGATTTTGTACAGATCACTACTACATATGAACTATTCACCCAGGTAAAGAGACTTGAACCCTGAAATCCATCAGCCTGTTGACATATGTGGATCTTCCATACAAGAAAGGAAAAATTCAGGAACTGGCAGATTCAAACTTTTCTCTGTCATTTTCATTGCTGCTTTTTTGTACATTTTATATCTTGGAACTCTGCAGAAACTTTATTTTGAGGAGCTTATACAATGCTGTCAGATGTCTGCTCTTCGATTCTAACTATAGCTCTCAGCTTTTTCTACAGTCTCTTTAGTTTACGCACCAGGCTTAACCAGTCACACTCAGTGAGCATTAATAGCAAACGTGGTCTCACATTCAAACCCAGAACAATTTAACACTACACTCCCTAGTCCATTCAATTGTGCCTATCCACCTCCCTACCCCAACCCTCCAAAATATAATTATCATGTCAGTCCTATCTGCAGATAAACTATGAATGAAGTGAGCCTGAAATTTAAGTTTCTTGACGCAAATGATTGATGGTTCTACATTTTCCTTATCTCACCATGCTGCTTCCAGTCACAAAACCAGACATAAATGAATTTATATTTAAGGATTTGAAAATCAGGTGAAATTCCTGTGACATGTCTAATGATTGTAACAATTTCCATTTCTAAGTGCTCATGGCAGTAATGAACAAGACAAGTTCATTTTGTATCGTTTGGGCTACAGGAAGGCTTTTATGCTTAACTGTTTTAGTTCAGATGAAATACCTTTACTTATGTTTCTTAGTCAGACTGAACTCATATAGAGAATTATGATTGTGAAAATATCTCTTGTGGTATTACTTATTATTGATTGACACCAACAACTTGAGCAAAAATCAAATTAGTACAGTGTGTATCACTAATGGTTGGTGAGGCAGAGCAAAATGAAGTAGGAGTGGACAAATAAAGAAACCAAAACATCAATCCAGAGGGGATGTGACTGTCAGAATAATGAACAACTACCATCTGAAAACAAAAAAAGTGTTCAGACAGACACATGCAAAGAAAGGGAAGAGAATGGAGGCAGAGGTTATGGTTTTAAATTGTTGAACTGATTGTTAAGTCCAGAAGGCTGTTCAGTGTCTTATTAAATGATAGGTGCTTTACCTCAAGCTTGTGTTGAGCTTCACTGTAAGCCAAGGACAGAGATATCACATGACAGCAAGTTGGAGAATTAAAATGACAAGCTGTTGAAAGCTTGGGGTTGTCCTGAATTGAATGGATTTTTTTTACTGTATTTTACATTTAAAAATATAAATTGAATGTTTAAAATGACTTACTTTCACTCACGTTTATTATATGCAAATAACTTACAATGATAAAGTATAATTGCATCTCCTTTGGTTGATATTATTTAAATCACAGAATAGTTATTTCACAGATGGAAGCCATTTGATCCTTTGTGACCATGCTAACTTTCTTCAAGAACACTTCAGTAAGTTCCACTCTATCCTTTCTCAGTAACCTTGCATCTTTCTTTCTCTTCAGATGCTTATCCAATTCCCTCTTAAATTTGCCTCCACCACACTTAATGCACAAAATATTGACAGAGTACTTTAGTGGAGGCCAAGCTGATGTTTTATCATCAGAAATTCTTCACCTTTATACTCTATGCCTTGAGGTAGATTTTACAAATTCCTGTTCTAAGCGAAGACATTGGGAATCATAGAATTCCTGCAGTGTGGAAGCAGGCCATCCAGCCTATCATATCCACATCAACATTCCAAAGAGCAGAACCCACAGACCCACCCCCCTAATCTATCCCTATTACCCTGCATTTCCCATGGCTAATCCACCTAGCCCACATATCTTTGCATCACGGGAGGAAGCTGGAGCAAAACCACACAGACACAGGGAGAATGTTTGTGTGAAGTTTGCACAATCGCGCAGGTCCCTGGCAATGTGAGGCAGCAGTGCTAACCACTGAGCCAGCATGCTGCCCATGGACAACAGAACAGATAACAGAAATCCACATATGTCAAGGGGTTGATGGATTTCAGGGTTCAAGCAAGGATACCAATACACCCAGCACAGCTTTCAATCCATTAAATTTAATTGAACTGTCTGAACAGTTCCAAATTTCCACTGTGCCTTGTGGAGTGTTCTATTAAATGATTCTATCAAGGTAAATGGTATTCAGATTTATATCTGGAATAGCATATACCTTAACATGTAAAATGATGTTCTGAGTTTTGTCAAATAAGTTTCAAAATATATTTTTCAGCTAAAGTTTAATGTGTAGTTTTTAACTGAGAGAGATAACTCAGAGATAAATAACAGAAAGCAACTATTAATAGCTGACTGACGATCTCTTCCGTGGTCCTAATTTAAATTTGTTTCATTCTTCCCTAACAAAATGCAGAGCAATTCAATTTTGAACATTTTTCAGCTTGTTGACAATTTGAAATAATGATTTTTTAAAATAATTTTTTTAAAGTTTATCTTAGCCATCCATCCAGGTGCAGTGTAAGGACAGACTCTGCTTTTCACTTGCTTTGTTATCTACCATTTCCATTGATAAAATACAAAATTCTATCAGGAATTCTATCAGAGTTAGATTAGAGAGTCATAGAGATGTACAACATGAAAACAGACCCTTTGGTCCAACTCGTCCATGCCGACCAGATCTCCTAAATTAATCTATCCCTGTTTGCCAGCATTTGGCCCATATCCCTCTACACCCTTCCTATTCATGTACCCATCCAGATGTCTTTTAAGTTTTGTAATTGTATCCACCTCCACCACTTCCTCTGGCAGTTCATTCCATACACATACCACCCTCTGAGTGAAAAAGTTACCCCTTAGCTCCCTTTTAATCTTTCCCTTCTCACCTTAAACTTAACTTCTAGTTTTGGACTCTCCTACCCTGGAAGAAAGACCTTGGTTGTTCACCCTGTCCATGCCCCTCATGATTTTATAAACCCCTATAAGGTCAACCCTCAGCCTCTGATGCTCCAGAGAAAACAGCCCGAGCCTATTCAGCCTCTCCCTATAGCTCAAACCCTCCAACCCTGGAAACATCTTTGTAAATCTTTTCTACACCTTGTCAAGTTCAAGGTTTTTGTTGATAAAGTCAAATATGTGAAAACATTGTGAAAACTGCAAATTCCATGATTCAATGTCAACACCCAACCAATTATACCATGTAATACAATGATATTCAGAGTCTGCTTTAATAAACCTGCAAACCATTTACAATTAATAAAACTTGAGGCACTAAATGGGATAGGTTTCCACTGCTAACTACTTAAACAGCTTTTACAGCCAGGCCCAAGCTCATAATGTTATGTGGGGTAACTTTCTTTTCATCTTGATAAAAGGGAAACTGAAATTTGTGATAGGGTCAGAGAGGAATGTTTATGAGGCATTTTAATTCCAACCTCAAGGCAGCCTATAGCGTCAACTATCTCACCAGTGTAAAACCATAAATGGACTTCATTTTGAAATAAGCAAACTATTTGCAGTTAAAACAAGATCAAATCTAACTTAGTAGATAGACCAAAAATGTTAAAATAGGGAGCGAATTATGAATTTATGAATTTCCTCCTAAGCAACAGAGCTTCATGAATGGGAAGCAGATATTTAGTGTTGTAAAATCTACCTTGAGAAGTACTTGAGAGTCAATAACAAAAAGTACTGGCATCTCAACCAAGTTTTGTATAATGGTAGATAGATAACATTCAGAAGAGCTATAGGGAGAGGCTGAACGGGCTGGGACTGTTTTCCCTGGAATGTTGGAGGCTGAGGGTGACCTTATAAAGGTTTACAAAATTATGAGGGGCATGGATAGGATAAATAGACAAAGTCTTTTTCCCTGGGGTGGGGGAGTCCAGAACTAGAGGGCATAATGTTATGGTGAGAGGGGAAAGATATAAAAGACACTTAAGGGGCAACGTTTTCATACAGAAGATGGTACGTGTATGGAATGAGCTGCCCAAGGAAGTGGTGGAGGCTGGTACAATTGCAACATTTAAAAGGCATTTGGATGGGTATATGAACAGGAAGGGTTTGAAGGAATATAGGCTGGGTACTGGCAGGTGGGACTAGATTGGATTGGGATATCTGGTCAGCATGGACAGGTTGGACAAAAGAGTCTGTTTCCATGCTGTACATCTCTATGACTCTATAAGGTGTGGACCCTTCACCATTGCTAATACATTTTGACGAAGTAATGTAAGATATTGACTCAGAAGACTTGCAATACTGTATTGTGAATGGATGAATTGGGTTCAGTTTTGACTTGCAATATTCCAGAAAGTATCAAATTCGCCCATTGAAATTCTGGGAATGCTGCACTTTAACTATGAATAACTTCATAAGAAATCTATCAGTTTTCCAGTGACCACAAAGCCTGGTTGTTAGTAAATCATCGTATTATAGAGTCATAGAGATGTGCAGCATGGAAACAGACCCTTCGGTCCAATCCGTCCATGCTGACTAGATATCCCACCAATCAATCACACCGTCCTGTGGCCCAACATTTCAACTCCCCCTTCCACTCTGCCGAGGACATGGAGGTACTGGGCCTCCTTCACCACTGCTCCCTCACCACCAGACACCTGGAGGAAGAACGCCTCATCTTCCGCCTCGGAACACTTCAACCGCAGGGCATCAATGTTGATTTCAACAGATTCCTCATTTCCCCTTCCCCCACCTCACCCTAGTTCCAAAGTTCCAGCTCAGCACTGTCCCCATGACTTGTCCTACCTGCCTGTCTTCTTTTCCACCTATCCACTCCGCCCTCCTCCCTGACCTATCACCTTCATCCCCTCCCCCAA
>NC_057712.1:17665844-17702479 GCF_004010195.1 Chiloscyllium plagiosum | reverse complement strand
AGGTTTAGGGTGAGAGGGGAAAGATATAAAAGAGACCTAAGGGGCAACTTTTTCACACAGAAGGTGGTACGTGTATGGAATGAGCTGCCAGAGAAGTGGTGGAGGCTAGTATAATTGCAACATTTAAAAGGCGTTTGGATGGGTATATGAATAGGAAGGGTTTGCAGGTATATGGGCCGGGTGCTGGCAGGTGGGACTAGATTGGGTTGGGCCGGGTGCTGGCAGGTGGGACTAGATTGGGTTGGGATATCTGGTCAGCATGGACAGGTTGGAATGAAGAGTCTGTTTCCATGCTGTACATCTCTATGACTCTATAATACTATGATTTACTAACAACCAGGAAAACTGGTAGATTTCTTATGAAATTGTTCACAGTTAAAGTGCAGCATTCCCAGGATTTCAATGGGCGAATTTGATACTTTCTGGAATATTGCACGTCAAAACTGATCACAATTCATTCATTCACAATACAGTATTGCAAGTCTCCTGAGTCAATATCTTACATTACTTAGTCAAAATGAGGTCAACAGCTATACTTTCAGAATGGATCAGGCGAGCTACCAAATGGCTCATTGGAATTTATTTTCTGAAGAATTACAATCAATGTTACTTTACATTTCTATATTTACACATGAACTTCTGTAACGATAATAAAAAATTATTAGACTTTGGAAATCACTTAGCTTGAGAAATCTCAGCCTGTAACATTTGCAGCAATATTATAACCATTCACTGGCACTGCTCTGATTTAAATGGCGCTGTGCTTTCATAGGGGTTTTTTTGTATAATTGTTGCTTAGGATCCCGATGGTAAATGATTGAATTTTTCTCTTTGTGAGGAGTTGTACATTCCTTCTTGGGACGAAGAGCATCCCAGAGATCACTGACAAAGCCATTCATTCAGTTTGTTTTTACAACGCTAAGGCAACAGAACCGGTAGATAAATTCCACCCCAGCTACATCTTTTCAAGTTAGTCAGAGCCGGACGTCAATGCATTGGTATGTTTGCGAATAATCACAATCTTTCCGATGGAAATGGGCAGAGATTGATGCAGTTCATTGCGCGCTGGCCTTGCATTGCAAAACTCAGTTGCACAAACCTGCGGACTCAATGCCAGTAAGATCCGAACAGACCTTCAGGATCATTAGGAGGAGATCATTTACAGACCAGGATCAGTCTAGTCCTGAATTCAGTGCCGGACAAGGAGAGGAAGGGCACTGCCCTCTCTCGAAGGAATGATCTCTTCTGTAGGATTTTGTTAAACTGGGAGAAAACCAGTCTCCACCCTATTCGTGTTCAACTTCTCGAATAACCTACTGTACCTTGTTGGCACAGTGGGGCTCCCAATACAAGCTTCAAGAAATAAAGTTTTGCATTTATACCGTGCAGTTTACCACAAATGGCATAAAATGCTTTCCAGCAGAGAGTGGCGTGTTTTGAAATGTGATGGTTATGATTCAGGGGAAAAACAGCAACCAACATCCAGGCAGAGAGTGACGGTGGCCAGGTCATCTGTTTTTGATATGTTGATTGAGTAATAAAAGCATTAGAGGCAGAATAGGCATTTTAACTCTTGGAACCCTCTCCGTCGTGTAACATGATGATGGTTTTTCTTATCCTGGTCTCAGTTCCACTCTCCTGCCTGCTCCCTATAGACCTTCATCCAGCTTTTCATCACCAATACATCTTTTTGTTTCTTGAATCTGTAGATTGATTCTGCCTCCACTGCTCTCTGGGACAGTGAGTTGCAACGATTCACAATTCTCTGAGAGAAGGAGTTTCTCTTCATAGGGTGAGAGGGGAAAGATATAAAAGGGGCAACTTTTTCACACAGAGGGTGGTGCATGGATGGAATGAGCTGCCAGAGGAAGTGGTGGAGGCTAGTACAACTGCAACATTCTGGATGGGTATATGAGTAGGAAGGGTTTGGAGAGATATGGGCTGGGTGCTGGCAGGTGGGACCAGATTGGGTTGGAATATCTGGTCAGCATGGACAGGTTGGACCGAAGGGTCTGTTTCTGTGCTGTACATCTCTATTACTCTATCTCAGTTTTGAAGCTCCCTCCTCTCACTCTGTATCTATCTCCTCTTGTTTGAGACTGTCCCACAAGGGAGTGAATCTGTTCCACTCTCCTTTACTTTTACAATCCAGTCCTGTTGCAGTGAATGTCAGGATTCCATTTGCCTTTCTTATTATATGCTGTACCTGCATACCCACTCTCTGTGACTCATGCACAAGGATCGCCAGATTCCTCTGCACTGATGGACTTTGAATCTGCACCCCATTTAAACAATAATTTGCCCTTTTTGTGGCCAAAATTAAAGTCCATCTGCCAGTTCCTGGCCTATTCTCCTAGCCAATCAACAGCATCTGTAAACATTTTAACCTTCTTATCACAGCCTGCTGTACCACCTATTTAGTATCATCCATGAACTTTGCTGTTACACTCTGTCCTTGCTTGCAGATCATTCATTTGGATTGTAGATAGCTGAGGTCTGAGAACTGAGTCATCCTCTAGTTACAGTTCACCATCCAGAGAAGGACCCATTTATCGTGACCCCCTGCTTTCTGTCAGTCGGCAACCCTCAGTCCAAGCAAAAACTCGATTCTTAACCATCCGGGATCAGGCTTTTATGTGGCACCTTATCAAATGCCTTCTGCAAGTCTAGACACATCACATCCACTGGATCCCTGTTATCCACCTTGCTGGTTATATCCTTAAAGAACTTCAGTAAGTTTACCAAGTATGACTTGCCCTTCATGAAACAGTCAAGAATGTGGTGCTGGAAAAGCACAGCTGGTCAGGCAGCATCTGAGGAGCAGGAAAAAAATCAACGTTTCAGGCAAAGGCCTTTCAACAAGTGCATGGCATCAATGTGGATTTCACCAGTTTCCTTATTTCCCCTCCCCCACCTTACCCCAGTTCCAACCTCCCAGCTCAGTACTGTCCTCGTGACCTGTCCCCACCTGTCCATCTTCCTTCCCATTTTTCCGCTCCACCCTCCTCTCTGACCTATCACCTTTACCAGCACCTCCATCCACCTATTGCACTCTCAGCTACCTTCCCTCCAGCCCAACCCCCTCCCATTTATCTCTCCACCCCCGTGGCTCCCAGCTTCATTCCTGATGAAGGGCTTTTGCCCGAAACATTAATTTTCCTGCTTCTTGAATGCTGCCTGACCTGCTGTGCTTTTCCAGCACTGCACTCTTGGCTGTAATCTCCAACATCTGCAGTACTCACTTTGGCCTCCATGAAACAGTGCTGACCCTGGTGAATTGAGCTTTGTTTTTCAAGTGTTAAGTTATTTCCTCATTTATGGGCGGCACGGTGGCACAGTGGTTAGCACTGCTGCCTCACAGCGCCAGTGACCCGGGTTCAATTCCCGCCTCAGGCGACTGATTGTGTGGAGTTTGCACGTTCTCCCCGTGTCTGCGTGGGTTTCCTCCAGGTGTCCTGGTTTCCTCCCACAATTCAAAGATGTGCAGGTCAGGTGAATTGGCCATGCTAAATTACCCGTAGTGTTAGGTAAGGGGTAAATGTAAATGTAGGGGTATGGGTGGGTTGCGCTTCGGCGGGTCGGTGTGGACTTGTTGGGCCGAAGGGCCTGTTTCCACACTGTAAGTAATCTAATCTAATCTAATCTTATGGTTGACTCCAGCAACTTCCCCATTATGGAGATCAAGTAACTGGTCAACAGTTTACCACTTTTTGCCTATCTGCTTTTTAAAATAAGGGTGTCACATTAACATGTTTCCAGTCCACTGGTATCTTTCCAAATAGCATAGTTTATCATTTGATTGCAAATGCTTGATTATGTTTCTAAGACCAATTATTACAATGAAGAGAGGGGCCTTCACACTTTGACGGACAGATTTGAGAGGCTATAAAAAGGATTTGTGGTTTGGTGTGGTTAGTGAATGCAGACTTATTTGTTTTTCAGCCATATTGACCATTTGAGCTATTTTTAACTTTTAAAAGAGTTTCATTGATCAGTTTTTGTTTTCTCTATGAAGGATGTATGAGGGAGAGTTCTCTAGATTGTTAGAAATTTTGTTTTCATATCCAGAGGGAGCGGATGTTGGGTGAACACCCAAGTGGCATGGAGGTACGAGGGAATGGAGGTGGTATGGGGATAGAGGACGGCTTAGAGATGTCATGATGTAAGAGAGGGCATGCAGTTGCTTTGGGAGAATGAGGGGAAACGGGGAATGAATGCATGTGCGTGCTTGTGAAGAGTGAGGTCTGCAGTCCTCCAAGAGTGTTTTGCACATTTGTACAAGGAATCAAAGCCAGTCTTCTTACCAGCTCATCTCAGTGCTCACTCACCTGCATGCCCTTCACTGAACAGGGACTGACTCAATCACATGAATCATCGAGCAAAATTCATGCTTACAGAGGTTGTTTCCATGGAGAATCAGGTGATTTCCAAACTTAAGTTTCCTGTCTCAGTGGTTAAATTCCAACTTGCCATCTTTCATTCTGCAACATTCCCTTAATACTGAACTGCATGTCAGGTTCAATTTTTGTACTCAAATCCTGGAGTGGGAATTGAATGCAGAATGTTGCAACTCAAGAGTGCTGTCAACTGAGCCGCAGCAGACACTGCAGCCTACTCTATCCCCTCCATTTCCAGAAACTTTGGCATGTCCATCACACATTGCCAGTGTTCTCTGTCAGAGGGAAGATGGAAGATATAGTTAATATCTCAATTTATCCTGACTTGGAACTATGCCTCCAGTCCCTCAATATCGCTGGTTCAAAATGTTGGAACGTCACCCTTAACAACACTGTGAGTGTAGCTACCCTCCATTAGACAGCAGTGGTTCAAGAAGGATGCTCACCATCTTCTGCAGGCTATTGGGGATAGACAATAAATTCTTGCCTAGCCTGTGATTCCCACACCCTGTGAACAGATAAAAAAATGTACAGAGGAAGTTCTAGATATATATTCCCAAATGGGTAATTAAAAGAATTACAGAAACATTTATATCAGGACTACAGGGAGAGACATTTCTTGAAATAAACAAGCACTCAAAACTATTTTTAACAGAATCTGCATAGACAGCATCAAGAATGTTTCTGCTAGTCTCAATGTGATATTTTAAGTGAGAATCCCTAAAGGTGGAAACAAGTCTACATTGACCCTCCAAAGAGTATCCCACCCAAACTCATTACTGTACATTTACTAATTCACCTAACCTACACATTCCTGAACACTATGGGCAATTTAGCTTGCCTAACTGACCTAACCCGCACATCCTTGGACTGTGGGAGGAAACCAGTGCACCCAGAGGAAACCCACGCAGACACGGGGAAAATGTGCAAACTCCACACAGACAGTCACCCAAGGCTGGAATCGAACTTGGGTCCCTGGCATTTTGAGGTAGCAGTGTTAACCAGTGAGCCATTGTGCCACCCTAGTTCACCTGCAGCAAAGGTAACCTGGTCAGAGCAGCAGTATTCATAAGCAAGGATTGTTCTCATCCCCAAGTTTTGAATCAAGAATGGTGCAGTACACCAATGAATAGAAGAATGCTAAGCACTGCATGAGGAAGAGTAGTCCTTAACTGGGTCATGGTCTGGACTATCAGAGATATTTTTCTTCAGTGATTTTTGTTTTAGCTCCTTTCTGAAGAGGGCTAATAAGTAACCTTATATCCTGTTTCCAGGAGAAACATGGAATGTCCCCCTTTTTTTTCCACCATCTCCATCTAGAGTTTTCTCCAAAACTAAACAAATCTTCTGCTTTCAGGCACTGACCCAGGTGCTGTAAATTTTCAGCATTTTTCAGGTTGAACTTTTGATTCACATTATAATGGTCATAAGTTGTTTATTAATCCAAGACCTCAGAGTAATCATTGTGAGTCCACCAAGTAGCTGCAATTATGACCTGGAGAAATATGTTAATGATCAACCCAGTACCTACCGAAGTGTAAAATTAGTTTTGAGTGCTGTTTATTTGGTCCCTCCAGGGGATACTTTGTAACCTGAGTAACTCACAACATCAGAGTGGGTTGTGTTTGCAAGGTTATTTTTTAATTGTCTGTACGATGTGGGTGATGATGACTAGGCCAATAGTTATTCCTATCCAAATTGTCTAAGGAGTTCCAAGATCTTGACCAATATTGAGAACCAATGAAGGAATGATGATATAGGGTTCTAAATCAGGATGGTGTGTGGCTTGGAGGGGAACTTCAAGCAGGTGGTGCTCTTCTGCATCTGCTACCCTCTGCCCTTAAAGTAGTAGAGGTCACATGTTTAGAAGCTGCTATTGAAGTTAACTTTGCGCAACTCAAACCGATGGCCTTCCTAGGTAATTTTAACCGAGAGAGAAAGAGGCATGACTGGGAGCACTACAGGAGCTAAGACAGGAATGAATTTTGGTGACGTTACAGATATGGAACTTGGCAGTCTTGGTGATGGCACAAATATGAGGTCAGAAACTCAAATCAGAATCAAATGTTGCCTTTCAGTTCAAACGTTTTGAATCTGAGCTTCAGCACATAAGATTGGTTGTGGTTAGTGTGGATTTAGTTCTTGAGAGTTAAATATTGTTGAGTTTTAAACTTTAATCTTGTATTTTGACTCATTGTGAAGTCCACGTCAAAATAAAGTGGTGGAATTTTCCAAACCCTTGAGCAGAGTGGGCAATGCGAGAAACTTGGAAGAATGAGGTGAGAATGGATAAATGTGTTTGATGTCAAGAAAGTGGAAAACTCAAGTGTGTGATGCTAGAGTGCAGAGGGGATACAGCTGTGAGGGAGGGTAAGGATGCTATGAAAGAGGAATATTCACAAGGTGCTCGTATCTTGACTTCAGTAGGGGAGTATTGAATGGGTTGTGCAGCAGGCCTTCCTATCCTTTACGTTTTGTCTGTCTGCCCAAGAATTTCCTGTCCTGTGGAGACATACATGAAAGAAATTCAATGAAAGTGGTGTGGGATATTGTGTTATAGGTTATCGTTATTAATTCACTCACCAGTTTGCAATATTCATTAATACTAGTTTCCTGTTCATTCATTCATAACCCTTTGCTAACCCATTATTTACTATAACACGGTTTCATTCATTCATTCATTCATAAAACCGCCGTTTTGTAGTATATTTTACTAATACAAGACCAAATTAAAACAACTTTTTCAACCATTACTGCTTTTTCACATCTTCAGTTCCTATTAGCCCTTGCTTCAAGCAGTGTATAGGTCTATTAAACTCTGAATAAGTGTAGCATATTCAGAACAATACATCCCCACTATCATGTCTCCATGAAAGATTAATCAACACTTATCAACCATCTCGGACCTGAATAGATTACAGAACACCAACCATTTTCCCCAATTAGTATATACTGTTAAAACCTCTTTATTATGCAAGCGGACTGGACACCTCTGAATCCCGTCAGAAGTGGCAACTGAGCACATGTTTTAACCCATCTCCTGTCTCCCAGGACAGGAGCCCCTCAAACCTTTGTGTGCTATAGATAAAACAATCTTTCTCTCTCTTACACACACTCACTCACACACAAATATAAATTTGTGGGGTGAATTTGTACTTGCAGAATTAGATTTTATTTTGCTCAAAAACTGCATGAATCCATGTAAGATTCTGTAAATCCCTTTTTTAGAAATTGAATCAGTCTGAATATTGGGGCACAGAGAGTCTCACACAGGGCACCTCACACCTTCAGTGCATTATCTGAGCCAACATGGCACCCATTGTTAAGGTTCACTTTTTAAAAAAGTTCTGGGATTTACATATGAAAGAACTGATACCAACATGCCTATTCTAAAAGATGAAAGACTTAAAAAACAATCCAGATCTTTTTCAATATATAATTTCAGAACTGTAAACTTTTGCTGTAAATTCTGTGTCTTACAATCGTATACTCCACAACCACCTGATGAAGGAGCAGCCCTCCGAAAGCTAGTACTTCCAAATAAACCTATTGGACTATGACCTGGTGTTCTGTATTTTTAACTTTGTAGGCACCTCCAAATCATGACTTGCATTCAAAAATATGTACAGAACAGAGATTTGTAGATATTTGGGTGTTGGAGCTGCCCATGGCTGAAGGTAACACAAAATGATCACCTGTGGGTTTTTAGTTAACATAAGATTGTCAAAGAGAATTGATAACTGAGGCAGTAGTTTCCATATTCAGAATCATGGCCTTCATACACATGGCAACCAGACAAGATAATGAAGTGCCTTACAGAAATCTTAGCAGGAAAGGGAAAACCTGTCATTTAGTAAAGTGTAGGAGAGGAAGTCTGATCCCACCATAATCAAAGACTTTTTAAAAACTGCCATGACATATTGTATGTGTAGGTATACTGAAATTATAAGAGCAACTAACAAACTAACGTTAAGGAATTTAGCTGAATTCCTTTAGACAAACGACCATAGATAGTAGGGAGAACCTTCGATCCCGTCAGCATGGAGGACTGAACAACAAATGATGTAACACCAAGGACCAGAGGACATATGACAAATGATAGAAACACTACGGACCGAATAATGTGTAACGAAGGGTATAAACAAATAACAACATCGTGAAAGGAGACTGGAAAACAAATAACATTGTAAGGGGGCAATTGCAAAAAATTATTTAGTCATTATGACCACAGGAAAATATACAATTGCATCTTCACAAGATAACAAATAGCACCCACTCTGTATGATGCAGCTAGCAAATGTCTAAGGAGGGGCGTAATGTCAGAGGGGGAAGTTGACAAATTCAATGTTACATGTAATAATTGTAATGTGAAATGTGTAAATCTCCTGTACTTCATCGGGAGTAGGGGAATGGTTTGGATCTGTCTCCAGTGACTTCTACACGCTCCGTTGGTTAGGAGCTCCAAATAAAGATTGATTTGTGCTGCTGAACATGGGACTCAAGACTTTAAAATCTCTCTCCAACATTGGGACAAAACATTTTTATGATGTCCCTATTTTCCTTCCCTTTCTTAACCAATCCCTTCAGCCAGAAAAGTGTCCACATTGTCATTTGTGAACAGCTAATAGGCAAACATGGGACATGATCAAATATACTCACCTACTGATCAATTTAAATTTTAAAGCCAGTTTAAATTTTCCATGATTGAAAATGACGAATCTTCATATTGTGAGATTATTGTCTGCTGTTATTATAGGGAGGCAGATAATAGGTTAGAAGGTCTTCCTTTTGTAATTTCCCAGTATTGGTGCTGTTGAAATAGGATTAGGTGAAAGGGGATTAGGGTAAAGAGAAGGATGATGTCCATTGGAAGAACCCCAATTATATCTGATCAAACTCCTGAGTATTATTGTGGGCTATATTGTTACATTTGCACAAAGAAGGAACTTCCAAACTGCCGTAAGCAGCCACATGCCTTGAAATATGGTCTTCAGTTTTATTAAAAAATGTTTGCCCACTGGACTAACCCTGCAAAGAGGAATCTTCAAAGTGGTATTTCCTGTAGAGTGAAATATATGAAAATTAGTCAAGTAATTTGATCAAATTTTGTGATATGATTACTGCTTTGAAACACCTTATCATCTTTTACTGTGATTAAAAGTGCTATCTGAATGCAAATTACTGTTTTTGAATACCTAACTCTCTGTAAATGAGAATTTTACATCATCTTTGCATTGCTGATTAAGTTCCTCCAACTACAACACAGCGTTATGCAAAACTATTAGAAATAGTGGCAGCATTTCTACTGCAATATCGTAAGGTCAAGGATCTCATTCAACTTGAAAAACAAACGGACCCCCATTTAACAACCTTCCAAAGTGTTCTGCGTGATTGAATGCTGTTTCTTATTAAATGTTTCAGTTTATCTCACTCTAAGCTGTCCTGTTCTCCTTTATCCCTTACAACAGAATGCAAATAAAACACTTTAAGCTCTGCTGTGGAAGTTTTTTGAGATAACTTTCTAATCAAATTAATGTGAATGGTTCAGGCCTAACATTCTCTTTATATTAATAACAAAAAAATCATATTACATATCCATGTGACTGCCTGAGGATTTCAACAAAAAAGGGTAAACTATAGTCACCATGGCAATCAATAGTTATTCACTTAAAACACATGTTTAAATAATATGGTTTGGTTAAGGATTCTACTGGGGATGTTTGTAAAAGAGGTGATTAGCGTTTTTCTTGAGTCAGATTTCAATGCGTTATTCAGTTGAATCATAGACTGTAATATTGATTGTGGTTATCCATCTTGCCCTTTGTATCGATAATGCCATAAAATTCCATGGACTGTTGCCATAGTCCATAGATCCATCATCTCATTATTTTCTTCAGTTCTTAATCTTGTTTCAGGATGATCTGTGTAACCTCCTGGAACTTGTACAGAGTTTTTTGCTCGAAATTATGACAGACTGTGGGCAATGCTGATGTGCCTTGGACATTCCAAATCTATTCAGGATATTTGTGTAACCACTGGAATTTGCAGTTTCAAATCGTGTCTTCCTGGCTGCTCTAATTTGGCTGTTTAATCAGATGTGGGATCACCCAGTCTTCAGCCAGTCAGTTATTTCAACAAATGCAGACAATAGCACTTGATTTTGCCTGTCCTCGGACTTTGCCTGTCCTCGGATACTGCCTGAATTGCTGTGCTCGTCCAGCACCACTGATCCAGAATCTGGTTTCCAGCATCTGCAGTCATTGTTTTTACCTACAATTAGCATGTCTACAGACCAAGATTGTCTTAGAGTCTCCAGGAATTAGCAATTCACCTTCTGGTCTGTTCTGAAAGCAACCAGGGAGAAAAATCACAGGAATGTGAACATAATTGTGTAAGCATTCTCAATTTCTCTGAACACATTTTTCTTTATTACAAACTTTGATAATAGCTATCCATCATTTGGGATATGGACAGCATTGGCAAAGCAGACATTTATTGATTATCCTAAATGTCCTTGAGAAATGGGCTGTCTTCTTGAACTCCTCCATTCCATATGGTGTAGGTGCTGCTGGATAGACTGGAGGTCAGTCTGAGCAGCAACAGAGAGGAGAATGAACCTGGGGGTGAAGAGCAGGATAAATACCTGAGGAGCGGGTCAGTCAGAGTCAACTTGGGGGTGAACAGCAGGATAAATCTCTGAGGAGTGGGGCCAGTCAGAGTAAACCTGGGGTTGAACAGCAGGATAAATCCCTGAGGAGTGGGGCCAGTCAGAGTAAACCTGGGGTTGAACAGCAGGATAAATACCTGAGGAGTGGGGTCAGTGAGAGTGAACCTGGGAGTGAACAGCAGGATAAATACCTGAGGAGCGGGGTCAGTCAGAGTGAACCTGGGGTAGAACAGCAGGATAAGTATTTGAGGAGGGGGGGTCAGTGAGAGTGAACCAGGGGGTGAACAGCAGGATGAAAACCTGAGAGGGGGGGCCTCAGTCAGAGTGACCCGGGAGGTGAATAGCAGGATAAATACCTGAGGAGCGGGGTTAGTCAGAGTGAACCTGGGGAGAACAGCAGGATAAATACCTGAGGAGCGGGGTTAGTCAGAGTGAACCTGGGGAGAACAGCAGGATAAATACCTGAGGAGCGGGGTCAGTCAGAGTGAACCTGGGGGTGAACAGCAGGATAAACCCCTGAGGAGTGGGGTTAGTCAGAGTAAACCTGGGGGTGAACAGTAGGATAAATACCTGAGGAGTGGGGTCAGTGAGAGTGAACCTGGGGGTGAACAGAGTGCTGGAGTGTCAAAGGCTGAGAGGTGACCTTATAGAGGTTTACAACATCATGAGGGGCACAGATAGGATAAATAGACAAAGTAATTTCCCTGGGGTGGGAGAGTTCAGAACTAGAGGGCATAGGATTAGGTGCGAGGGGAAACATTTAAAAGGGACTTAAGGGACAACATTTTCATGCAGAGAATGGTGCGTTTATAGAATGAGATACCAGAGGAAGTAGTAGAGGCTGGTACAATTGTAACATTAAAAAGGCATCTGGATGGGTAAATGAATAGGAAGGTTTGGAGGGATATGGGCCAGGTGCTGGCAGGTGGGACTAGATTAGATTGGGATATCTGTTCGGCATGGATGGGTTGGACTGAAGTGTCTGTTTCTGTGCTGTACATCTTTATGTGTCTAAGTACCTGAGGAGTGGGGTCAGTCAGAGTGAACCTGGGGGTGAATCTAGGGGTGGAGCTCCAAGGTGACATCATGACTCAAAAAGTGCCATAGGTTGTTCAGGAAACAGGTTTACAGACTGAGTGAGTAGTGTCCAGAGAGACATAAAATGCTTACTTTTTGTAGTTGCAGTCTGCTTGGAATAGAGAGCGAGAGTGGGAGACCTGAGTCTGGTGGTGAGTGGGTACGGTTGTGTAATCAGTTCCTGGGCCTGTTGTTGAAAAGGTTGATTTGGTCAATAAGGATCAAAATGGTGGGAGATCTTGACTCCGTGGAATGCTGCTCCTGTAATATATGGGAAATCAAGGACATACCTGTCTCCATGGTGACTCTGTCCGCAGGAAGTGTGTTCAGCAGCAGCTCCTGATTGGCCACTTGGCTGCTGCCTGCCTTTGCCAGAGCTGGGTATCTCCCACCTCACTGAGGTGCCCAATGTCACTAACATGGCATCACGCTCAACTCTTGGCCATTTAGGCCATTGAATATAAAAATAGCATCACAGTGGAAATGCAGCAGGGTCAGGATCCAGAATTTATCCAAATATCAGAATCTGGATGCTGCAATGAAAGTTCAAAATGTTTATTGGATACGAGTCATTTTGTGCTGCTGGAAAATCCATGACCTTATCTGTATCCATGCTACTTAAGCACCAAGAAAACTGTCTTATGAGGGGGAGACAGTAGCATTGTGGTAATGTCACTGGACTAGTTTTTCAGAGCACTGAGCCAATGTTCTGGTGAAATTGTTTCAAATCTTACCATAACAGATGGTGAAATTTGAATTTGTAGAAATTGTGAATTAAGAATTAGTCTGCAGGTGGAACGAGATTGGGTTGGGATAGCTGGTCGGCATGGACGAAGGGTCTATTTCCATGCTGTACATCTCTATGACTCTAATGGTGACCATGTACTATTGTCAATTATTGTGAAAAAAAAAACTGTGATCATGTTCCTTGTAGGGAAAGAAATATGTCACCCTTGCCAGGTCTGGCCAGACATCAGACCAAGAGCAATGTAGGTATCTCTGAAATGGTCTGGGAAGTTACTTAGTTGTAATAGTTGTGCTACATGGCCTAAACACCAGATGGAAGACCAAACATCAACATAGGCACCAGAACTGAAAATGGCAAACACAGCCCTGTTGATCCTGCAAGGTCCTCTCTTCTTTCCCAAAATTGGGACAACTGTCCCACAAACCAGTCAAGCAACAATCAAACGTAATCATTCACACAAAAGCAAACCTTACATACCCCACTATCACCATCCGTGTATGTGCCCTGTCCCACCAGCTGGATTCTTATACTAGAGATGGTGGCACATGGGGCAAATAGTTGGGAAAGTGTTATTCTACAAGTCCTCAACATTTGTTCCAGAATCATGAAGTCTCATGAATTCAGGTCAAACATGGGCAAAGAAACCTCCTGCTGATTACCATGTCCAGTATGCCACTCCTCTGAATCTGTACTCCTCCATGTTGAATGCCACTTGCAAGTTGCTCTGATGGTGGAAAAGGTGAAAAAAACGTACTCTGGGAGGGGACTTCAAAATCCATCACTAAGTGGTTTGGTAGCTTCAGTACTGATTGAGACGGGGTTTGTGGCAGGTGGTAAGGACACCAAGAGGGAAAAATTCTACTTGACCTCATTCAAGGCCTCATGGAGAGAAACCCTCCACTAAACTCAATGAAAATGATACTTTACCAAAATATTATAAGATTCAGCCCCAGTTTAGTTCATCTATGTAGTTTAAATTCCCATTTGGTTCATTAAGATTTCTGGTTTTTGCCTCTTCTATTTCACTTGGAACTCTATTCCAAATATTTAATAGTTTTGCGTAAAGGAAGTCATCTTCATATCGATCCCAAATTTGCCTCTTACCAACTTGAACCTGGTTCTAGTCACACAATTTATTTTAAAGTAATTTACTGGACTTAGATTAGATTACTTACAGTGTGGAAACAGGCCCTTCGGCCCAACAAGTCCACACTGACCCGCCGAAGCGCAACCCACCCAGACCCATTCCCCTACATTTACCCCTGCACATAACACTACGGTCAATTTAGCATGGCCAATTCACCTGACCTGCACATTTTTGGACTGTGGGAGGAAACTGGAGCACCCATAGGAAACCCGCGCAGACACGGGGAGAATGTACTAACTCCACACAGTCAGTCGCCTGAGGCGGGAATTGAACCCGGGTCTCTGGCGCTGTGAGGCAGCAGTGCTAGCCACCGTGCCACCCACAACTTGTTTTCCAAATCTTTAACTGTCCATTTTATTTCTATGAGATCAGATCCTAATTGTTTCCTTTCAAGAATTCTGGTCAGACCACACTTTAAGCACTTGTGCTCTGTTCTGGTTAGTAAGAAATTAGAGAAAGATGCTAAATCTGTATTGAATCTTGGTCAGGCCACACATAGAGTACTCTGTGTAGTTTTGCTCACCATATTATGAAAAGAATACAGAAGAATTGGTGAGAATGCAAAGAGGATTTACAAGGATGATACCAGAAATGCAAAGGTACACATATCAAGAAAGGATTGAAGTCTGGTTCTCTTTATACTAGAATAGGTGAGCTGAAGGGTAATCTAAAACAGGTCTTCAAACTTATGAAAAGTTTCAATGGAATAAATGCAGGGTGAAAGTTTTCTTTTGTGAAAAGAACACAACTAGAAGCTATCATTTTTAGAAATCCAACAGGAAATTCAGAAGAAACCTCTTCACCCAAAGTTTGGTGAAAGTCACTACTCCAGTCTAGATGTATTTAAGGAGAAACTAGACAACTATATGAGAAAGGAGGAAATACACGGGTTAGGGTTAGGGTTTGGGTTAGGGATCGTTGCTTTAAATGAGAAAAGGTGAGTCAAGGCTCAAGAAATATTGGCATGGACTGATTGTGCCATATAGTGTGTTTTTGTCCCTTAAATCCTTTGTGATCCTAGACTAAACTAGACCCAGCATTCATGCAGCTGTCTGACCATAGTACAGAATATTTGATCAAAATTTCCTCTGAATAATATCCCACAGTTTGGGTGATGCAAGTGCAACATTACATTGACTTTATTTGTTCTTGATCTACATTGGATGGACATATTGAGTGTCAGAATGATTAGGACTTGACGGTATCCTTAGTTATTTCACTGTTATTCATGGACTATGTGTGTATCTTATTTTTCTTTCCTGTTTACAATGGTCTGCATTAAATTTCATTGACAACAGTGCTGCCTACCTTTTTACGTTGTCCATTTATTTTGGTAGAATTTGTCATGTCCTCAAAGTCTGCTATCTTTTTCTGGCATCATTTTGAATTCATTTCACATTGAGGTACTGAATCCAAGCAATTACATTTCAAATGTGAAGTAACAATAATCTGTAATAAAGATAATTCCTGACTTGCTTATATTTTGAATTTCCAGCACCAATATATTCCTGCTGTGCTATCATCTCAACATGGAGCTGAAGCATCCCATTTGAGATTAACCCCCATCACATACAATTCATCTAACAAGAATCCATTTGACTCGTTAGGTTGTAGTTTAAAATAAAAATACTAATTCAAATTTAAATTAAAAATATAAGTGAAAATAGAACATTTTTTCTTTCGAAGTAAAATTGGGGAAATTACACATAAATGAATTAACATAAATAAATCAAGCCAGTCATATGAGGAAGGCTATTAGACTGGAATCAACTATGCATGATACAATACTCCTTTGTGTATTCTTTATTAACACAATTTTCAAAAAATTCATTTGCATGGCTTAGGAGCTATTTAACCACAAACAGAAGTGTCTTGCAGTTCAGCACAACACTTTCCAAAATTGATTTTAGAATCAACACCATACTTTCCAGTAATCTTTGTGATTTAATTTAAAAGGAGCTTGTATTAATTTTGTTGGTATTGATTTATTCTGTTATCCTGTCTACAATTTCTCCAGTTTGGCACACCCGCCTGTGTCCAAGGCTTGGCAACAAAATAATGGAGAATGTGATTTACCACTTTGGATAATTCATCATGTTGTGCCACATGCCAACAATAACAACCCACTAATAAACACTCCAAATGGTGAGATGGTGACATACCTTTGTGCTTGTAAAAACTAGTAATTAGTCTTTGACTTGCATGCTGACTAAAATAAGATTGAATTGGGTTTCAAAGTGCCCCTACAGTACTATTTGTGGATTTATTTTTGTCTTTGCCCTCAGGGGTTTGTACAGGTCTAATTAATTTGTAAGGAGGACTGAGTGGGGCACAAGAACCCCTCCAATAGTAGCTTGATACCGTTGGTGAATGTCCCTAGAAGCTTTTTCTGTTGATTGATGAGTTATCCTGTTTGCGATAAAACAAAGGAAAAGTTTAAATCCATCAAATTCTGATACCTACAATGTCCACCCCTTTCTCTTGTAATGTATATTGCAGGAGCATGAGCAGGCATTCAGTCTCTTGAGATGTTCTATCTCTCAGTTAGGTCAATTCTATTTACCTCCCTTGGCTTCATTTCCTTACTTTATATTTTTATTTTCTTTCTTGAAGGTAACTCCAGTAGATCAGCTAAAAAGTTATTCCCGTTTCATAAATCCATGTTGACTTTTTTTAATCCTATTGATGCTTTCCAAATGTTCGGTTATTGTGTCAAAAGAGGATGCCACTGAGTTAATGTAATGCAACAAACAATTGATGTTTAAATCAAACTTTAAAAGTGGATGTGGTAATAATTTGTAATGGAGTCAAAGTCCTTGATGCAGATGAGGCACTTGGCCCATTGGTGCTCCCCTTAGGACCCTCAGAGAAATGCATGCTGTGTTATTGTCAGATATTGGCTCATATCATAGAATCAGAATGATATAGCACATGAGAAGACCTTTTGGCTCTCTACTCTCTGTGCAAGCTCTTTAATAGAGTTTTACAATTAATCTTTCCCTTTTTCCCTGCAAATTTATCCTGCAAATGTGAATCCAATTACATTTTAAAAGGTACTAATGAATCAGCTTCTACCACTCTTTAAGGTTGTGTATTCCAAACAATGATTTGCTGCTCTTCTGTCAGTAATGATAATTAACCAATAATGATAATTACGGATTTTGTAAGGTCAGACCGTATAAATTTTAGCAAACACTTTGTATGGCACGATGACATTGCTTTTCCACGAGATTGATAGCAGGTAACATGTTCATTATTCTTTGTATCATTGTGTAGATTGTCAAATTCTGGTTTGTCAATCCCTTCTTGTGTAGGATATCTTGGATAGCATACCAAATAGTCTTCCTTGTAGCCGTGAGATACTCCTTGTATGAGGTCTGTTCGGATTAGTGTCCAGTTCTTACGTCTGCATCTGCCACGTTTATATTTTATTGTGTCTGCCAGAGGACTTTTCTACCACATGGTTTGTAAAATTGATCAAAAGCTGGGAAGTCCCTCAGTGCATTCACACGTCCACACATTTCAAACATCTTGCTATGCTTGGGTATTCTAGTCATTATGTCAAAGTTGAGTTTGAACTTAGGACCTGTAATTTTTGGCAACCTGTTGGGGATCACTTTGTAACTGTGTCCATCTGTCAGTAGCTCCTTGATACTATAAATCTGTGCTTTGTCCTTCTGGAAAGCTTTCATTAGTGTGAATATGATCACCAATTCAACAATTCTGTTTCCTAGCTCCCCACCTGAACAATTACATCATGAGCCCACTGTCCCCCATCTCCTCATGAACTGGCCTATGCAATCGATAGCAATCTGTCTAAGTTACATGAATTTGAATCAATGGTTATGGAAGTTTAATTTGACTATCAACTGGCCTTCAAATATAGTTCATAATTTTTAGCAATCTTTTAGCACTTTGGTTGTTCATCCTGATTTATTACATCTGTGAAGACTTTCTTGTCAAATTGCTAACCGAATCTTAATGGCCTGCTTTTCTACTTGGGTACACCCAAATCTAGAAATCTGAATATTGTTTACGCGTTTTGATTTCCACTAGAAGTTGACTGTGTTCTGAGTTAATCTAAGGAATTTTGTGGACATTCTGACAATATATCTTTGACCTTCCCTTGCTTGCTAGTCATCCAGCATGCCTCATGATCATTTGTCTTTCTCGAATGTGTTAAACTGGCCGATATAAAGGATTTGTTCATTTACCAGCAAGCTGTGTTTTGAACAAAGGCATCCGGTGTCCTACACACTTGATTCAAGAAGGCAACCATATGGTTCACCTGTAGATTAATTTGCATGCTGACTATTCAAGCATGGTAGGCCTTAGCAGTACAATGTTTGCCACCACTGCTCGCCATATTCGGTCAATGATAATGGACTGATGATCAATCAATTGTCAGGGATTGACTAGTACAGTGGATTAGTGTATTTAAAGCAATAAAATGCAGCAAAATGAAACAGACCAAGGGGAGGTGATGGCCTAGTGGTATTATTGTTTAACTATTAACTCAGAGACCCAGGTAATGTTCTGGGGATCTGGCTTTAAATCCCACCATGGCAGATGGTGGAGTTTCAAATCAATAAAAATCTGAAACTATGAATCTAACTGACTATGAAACCATGGTTGATTATTGAAAAAAACTCATCTGGTTCACTAATGAACTTTAGGGAAGGAAACTGCCATCCTTACCTGATCTGACCTATATGTGACTCCAGACCCATAGCAACATGATTGACTCTTAACTGCCCTCTGGGCATTTGGAAATGGGCAATAAATGCTGGAGTAGCCAAGGAAACCTACATCCAGTAAATAAATATAAACAAAAAATTGAAGATCTCCAGAATGCAGTCCAATTGTCCAAATATCTGAAGCCCTCCCTCCTACACCAGCCTACACCTACATGATTGACTCTTAACTGCCCTCTGGGCATTTGGAAATGGGCAATAAATGCTGGAGCAGCCAAGGAAACCTACATCCAGTAAATAAATATAAACAAAAAATTGAAGATCTCTGTCCAGTCATCCATTCATTTCCTCAACTCTCATGAAAATCTTCGAAATTTTCAAGTCTCTCCTCATCCTTAGTTACATTGAATCAACTTCATTGATTTAATATCCTTTCCATGGCAAGTGTCCCTCAACTGTGCAGAACACTCCCAAGTACAATTCAACAAACGCCCTGTACAAGTTCAGCATTGCCTCCTGAATATCTCTGGAAACAAATTAAAGATTCCATTTGTCGTTTTTATGATCGTATAAATGCTCGTCTTTGTTTTTTTCTAAATAAGACTCACAGTAGGTACTCCTGCATCCAGGAACAAAAGAGTAGGAGGTAAAGCTGTGAAATAAGTGCCAAATCACAATACAACTTCACAGATTTATTGAGAACCATTTGAAACGATACTGCCATGTCCTCAGTCACCGATTTTTACTTGTTTTAAGATGGCATCACAAATCCGGGCATTTGAAATTTCACCTTACCCAATCTATGCGCCACTGTATGACTGCTGAATGTCATCGTGCTGCTGTGCCAAACTCAGTTTTGTAGCCAGCTCACTAGCATCTGTATCCTATGAAGAAAGGCAATATCACTGCATGAGTAATATAGCAGCCCAAGTTAATTCGCTGGGGACACAGTTTCAAATCTCACCATGGCAACTGGTGGAATTTAAACTCACTTAATAATCTGGAATTGAAAGCTCGTCTCATTAACGATGATCATGAAACTATCATTGTTTGTCATAAAACCCATTTGGCTCACTGAATGTTTTTGAGGGAAGGAAATCTGCCATCCTTACCTGGACTGACTCCAGACCCACAGCAATGTGTCTTACTCTTAATTGGCCTCTGAAATGGTCTAGCAAAGCAGTAAGGAATGGGTAACAAATGCTGGCATTATGACAGTGATCTCACATTCTGAAAAAATAACAATAAAAACAAGATAGGAATAGGCCATAAGAACAAGATCATTCCTGGTTTAGTCCCTAGTTTAGGCCACGGTTGCTGATATCATCCAGAGAATTTAACTGCCTTTTCTTCCATTGGGAAAAAGAAAAACAATGTTTGCATTTATAGATTCCATTCCACAACATCAGGATATCCAAAACCACCTTAATGTGAATGAAGTACTTTTGGAAACATTGCCATTTTATAAGGAAGGCAAATGAGATAACCAGTACAATTCAGAAAATGATGAAGGGTTGTGTCGGGTGAGAGTTAAGGTAGAGGACATTTAGACACCTTGACAAATACTAGTCTTTCAGCTTCATCCACCCTTCAAGGGCATTTAGAATTTCTTTAAAGATTTGTGACTCCCATACAGCAAGATAAGGTCCATTCTGCTGCAAAACCTGGCATTTGTTTGAGCTCAGTACCTCTGAGCTTAGGGTTCCCACATGAAGGAGACAGGTCCTGCTTCTGTTCTGCTCCATTTCCACAAACACTCTGATGAAATAGGGGCTGTTGGAAATGGGGTGGGGATTCACGAGGTGAGTCCCACTCTCTAGAGGAAATTGAATCTTTTACATCTATTTGAAAGGCTAGATCAAGGGGAGGCAATGGCTTAGTGGTATTATCACTTGACTGTTAATCTCGAGGGGAATCTGGGTTCAAATCTTGCCACAGCAGATAATAGGCTTTGAATTCATTTAAAATCTGAATTAAGAGTCTAACGATGACCATGAAGCCATTGCTGATTTTCAGGAAAAACCCATCTGGTTCACTAATATCCTTTAGCGAAGGTCATCCTTACCTGGGCTGAACTATTTTTCATTTATCACTGTCACATACATTGAGGTACAGTGAAAAGTGTTACCTTACATGCTTTTACAGGCAGACTGATGTACAAGTGCATCAGGATAATGGAACAGAGTGCAGGATACAATGTTACAGCTGCCGAGAAAATGCAGAGAGAGAGATCAACATTAACATTTAAGAAGTCCATTCAAAAGTCTGGTAGCAGCGGGGAAGAAGCTGTTCGTGAATCCATTTGTATGTGTATTCTTGAATTCTTGTATTCAAAGTTTTATGTTTCTTACGTGATGGAAGAATGGGAAAGAGATATAACCGGGATGGGCGGGGTCTTTGATTAGGTTGGTTGCTTTCCCGAGCAGTGGGAAGTATAGACAGAGTTAATGGATGGGAGGCTGGTTTGCATGATGGACTGGGCTGTGTTCACAACTCTATGGAGTTTCTTGTGGTCTTGGGAAAAGCAGGTGTCATACCAAGCTGTGATGAATCCAGGTGCGATGCTTTCTATAAAAAATTGTAAGTGTCTTTACAGACATGCTGAATTTCCATAGTTCCTGAGGATGTAAAGGCGTAATTGTGCTTTTTGGACTTCAATGTCAACAATGGACAGACCAGGGCAGATTGTTGGTGATTGTCACTCCCAGGAATTTGACGGTCTCAAACATCTCCACCTCAGCACCATTGAGACAGACAGGGGCTTGCTCTTCACTTAGCTTCCTGAAGTCAATGACCAGTTCCTTTGTTCTGCTGATGTTGATGGACAAATTGTCGTCTTTACAACATTGCTGCTAAGCACCCTGTCTCCTTCCTGTGCTGCATCTCGTCATCCTTTGAGATCTGACCTACAACGGTGGTGTTGTCAGCAATCTTGTAACTGGAAATAGTGCATTATTTAGCCACATAGTCATGTGTGTATAAAAAGTATCGTAGGGGGCTGAGTACGCAGCCTTGTGGGGCACCTGTGTTGAGAATATGTGACTGCACACCCATAGCATGGGATTGACTCCTAAATGCCCAGAGGGCAGTTAGGAATGGGCAATAAATATTGGTCAAGCCAACAATGCCCACATGCTGTGAATGAATAATTTTTAAAAAGCCCCAGTTCAATGTCTAATCTGAAGGACAGCACATCCAACAGTGTAGCACTCCCTCTAGTGAAATGTATTGAATATCTGCTCATAGTTCTGATGTAAAGTTTTAGCCTTCTGGCTCAGGACAAAAGAGGAATTTGTAACTGACTAGTTTTAGATTGGCTTCATTAAAACCTGCTATTCATTAATTCCATCACTGAGGCAAGAATTTTGGGGAATGAATGTTTTTAAGACCGCTGTGTCGGATAGCAAACTTGTTTTTGTCATTCCTAAGTAGGCAGTTAGAAGCTATTCTATATCTATTTATAAATTTTAAAAAGCCTGTCTCACCCTCTCTGTATGTTTGTTGGAAAATTCATCAAGGGTCCTCAGACCACCTGCAAACATTTTGTTGGGATGATACTTTGGACCAAGGAGGTGCTGAAGAGAATTAATATCTAACTGTCTCTTCCGGGGTTGGGAGACTTTGACAACTTTGTAGGGGCTTCCATAATCCTGCCTATTCTGTGTTCCCGCTGACACCATAACTTGGTATATTTTACTTAATGTTGATCAGACATTCCAAGAAGTAAAGCAACAGATTTATATCAGAAATACCCAACTTCCTTTCGTATGTTTTGACACAATTCATAGTATTGCTTGGTAAGATTGTAGTGATTGGAACTAGGGTCGAGTTCATCTTGAGTATGAGATCCCTGATTGGATTGTTAACTTGGGCCAATGAGAGAGACCTGGCTGACAGATAGAAACAGGAGATTCAGAAGGTCTTCTCAGTTTGGGGACTGGCTTGGAGCTGCTCCTCGCATGCTGCCTGACCTGCTGTGCTTTTCCAGCACCACTCTAATCTGGTCACAGCCCATGTACGGTGCACATGTAAACACAGGGTGACTTGGTGATGGGATACCAGCCTCTGTGCAGTTATTTCAAAGGGAAAGCAAGAGGTGGCACACAGAGGCAAGCAAAGTGAAGAGGGCAGAGCAAGAAGCCAAAGTGTTGTCAGAGAATGACAGAATGCAAGGGCAACTGCTGCAAATTAGAGACCAGACTCCTTAAGAAAACTTCCATCCATGATCCTGATCATAATTAGATCCAATCATTAGATGTGGTATGGGCCCCAGGTGAGAGGCACAATGTTGTGGAACAACAACATGGAAGAAAGGCCAGCCTCACTGTATTCTGCAAATTGTAACGTATGATTAACAGCCTAAGTAAACCATCTGACTCACTGAATTTTCTTTTTATGGAAATTACAGCAATCTTTTTTGGCTCTTATTGTCTTTCATGAAATAATGTTTCAAAGAACACTAACATTACAGACATTGGCACTAAAAGGAGAGTGATTCCAAAGATGCAGTATTATTCAATATATTAACAATCATTGGGGAAGTAAACATGCACACAGATTTTAATCCAAACAAATTAAATCAAACTATTTTGAGTAATACTGAATGTAGAGAATTAGTAAAACTCATTTGCTAAACATTGTGAATCTAATTAGACTAGAGTCAGTCTAAGTATAAAAAAATGAAGGGAAATTCATTGTAAAAGGAATGCTTTTCTTTTGCCAAAAATGGATTTTATATAATGATTTTGTTTTACATTTTTCTTTCACATTGTGGAATTAAAATTGTTATTTAAATCTTTGTGTAAAGGGAAAGAACTGAATGGTTGAATGTCACTCATTATATACAAGAAATGCTTCAAGTAAACTATTTGAGAGAAATCTTTTGTGATTCAAATTTCAGCTTTCATACCTATTTTACAATGAGGTTAAAGCATCTGATATGTTCTACATAGATTTTGCAAGGATTTTGATAATGTCAGTCTGCTTAAGAAATTAAAAGCCCATGTGATCCATGGCAAAGTGGCATGTTGGATCCAAACTTGACTGAGAGGAAGCAGAAGGAATGGTAATGCACACAGGGAAGGCTAACTGGCAAGGTTTTTATACTATAAATGGTACGATCCTGGAAAATACTAAAGTCAGAAGGACTTTGATTCAAAAGTCCCTAAAAGTCGCAGGTTAGTTGGACAAGGTGGTTAAGATGCCATATCAGAGACCTGCCTTGGAGAAGGATTTGGAGGAACTGGTGTTGGACTGGGGTGTACAAAGTTAAAAATCACACAACATCAGATTATAGTCCAACAGGTTTATTTGGAAGCACTAGATTTCAGAGCGCTGCTCCTTCATCATACTCCACAACTACCTGATGACGGAGCAACACTCCAAAAGCTAGTGCTTCCAAATAAACCTGTTGGACTATAACCTGGTGTCATGTGATTTTTGCCTTTATTGTCTGAGATATAGATTATAGGAGCAATGAGGTTATGCTGGAATCGTGTAAGACGTTGATTAGGATAAAGTGAGGACTGCAGATGCTGGAGATTAGAGCTTAAAAATGTGTTGCTGGAAAAGGGGAAATGAGAAAGTTGGAGAAATCTGCATTCATCCCTTGTGGTTGGAGGGTTCCTAGGCAGAAGATGAGGCACTCTTCCTCCAGGCGTCGTGTTGCCATGGTCTGGCGATGGAGGAGGCCAACTGGACACAACTGGAGTACCTGCATGCAGTTTTGGTCACCACATTAAAGAAATGCTGTGGTTGTTCTAAATAAGGTGTAGAGGAGGTTTACCTGGATGCTAACTGGGCTTGAGGGTCTGAGCTATGGGGAAAGATTGAGATTGCCTTCTTTGGAGAAGGCATAGTTGAGAGGGGAGATGTCTAAGATTACAAGGGACATAGACAGGATACATAGGATGGCACTTCTTCCATTAGTAGAGGGGTCAATTACAAGGGGTATAGATTTAAGACAAGAAGACTGACAGGAAAGCAAAGGAGATTTATTTTCACCCACTGCATCCCACTGCCTGAAAAAGTGGTTGACTCAGAAACTCTCTTAATACTTAAGTAGTATTTAGAGATTCACTTGTATTGACCTAGCCTCCCAGACAATGGGATAACGGCGGAAAATGGGTTTGTGCAGTCAGTTCTTTGTTGACTTGTGAGAACACAGTATGCTAAATGGCCTCCTCTGTACTAAAAACATCTATCTATCTACAAGTTCATTCAGTCCACATGTCTATGGGGTGAATCTCTCAGCCTTCTAGTTCTTAAAATATTTACTTTATCTTAGTTTTAAAATCTTGTAACTTGAATTAATCTATTTGTTGGACACAGGGCTTATTTTAAAACCAGCTTATTTAAAATTAAAGTAGACAATACTGAAACTGGGCTGGCTGTATCATTGGAAAGAGAAGTCGAATTAACATCTCAGATGTATCAGAACTCAAATACAAATGGCAAATATTGTGGATACTGGAAGTCTGAAATTACAACTAAAAATGCTTGATTTTGTGAGAGTGAAACAGAGAAATCATTTCGGATCCAGTATGGCTCTTTTTCAGAACTGATTACTCTGAAGAAGAGTCAAACCAGACTTGAAATGTTAGCTCTATTTCTCTCTTTACGGTTGCTGCCAAACCTGTTAAGTTTCTCCAGTATTCTCTAAGTTTGTTTCTTTCTTCTAGCATTTTCTGATTTTGTGTCAGATTTCCAACATCTGGTTTTGCAGAAGCTAATTTTACTTTGATCGGCGTTCAAGGCGACCGTCCTCTATTAACTACTGTCTTGGGCCAATGCAATGAAGTACATCAAGTATCACTGCGGAACAACTTCCAAAATGGCCAATGGATTGGGCTGCATGAAACTTCAGCTGTTTCTGATCCATCCATCTATTCATCATCCATCCTATTACTGTGTCAGAGCCATCAGTTACGTTGACCCTGTTCTTAGCAACTAAAGCTCTTCATATCTCTTTACCTCACATGCTTTACATTAATGCTACCAATCTTTTCCTCCATGACTTAATATTCATCCTCTTATTTATTTCCAATGGTGAAACACTTTGGGATGTTTTAAGATATTATCATTATGTATGTGTTTGTTGTTGGAATGAGGTTTTGAATGAATTGATTGACCTGTTGAAGTTCTTAAGTGAGCCAGTTGCATGTTTCAGTATGGTTGGTTCATGATTTTGCTGACATTGGCGTACACTTAAAAGATCAACCAGACAGTTCAATTCAGTACACTTAAAAGACCAACCAGACAGTTCTGAATATCACTAGGTTGAGAGATGCACTGAACTCTTGCAAACTTATTCCCAAAGGTTAAAAATCACACAACACCAGGTTATAGTCCAACAGGTTTAATTGGAAGCACACTAGCTTTCGGAGCGACGCTCCTTCATCAGGTGAGTGTCGCTCCGAAAGCTAGTGTGCTTCCAATTAAACCTGTTGGACTATAACCTGGTGTTGTGTGATTTTTAACTTTGTACACCCCAGTCCAACACCGGCATCTCTGAATTATTCCCAAAGGGGTGCTGACAAGCATAATTTTGTTCATGTTGTGTTTTTATCCCTTCTGGACAAGATTAAACCATTGGAGTCACAATGGTTCTTTCCATCCCCTTAAAACTAATCGTGTGATTGGTGAGTCTGCAGCCAGCAAGACAAATTCAGATTTCTCACAGTTGCGCAAATGTCACTCTTGTGAGGGTCAAGTTCATGTGTCAGTTTTAGCTGGCTTGTTGCTGTCTTGCATAAAATTAGAGACGTGCTCTCTAATTGAAAACTTAAACATGCAGACATCTAAAATCTTGACTTTGCTGGGGTCAGCAGTCATCTTTAATGCTGTAATGTTTGCAACATTAATGAAAAACATCACCAGCATACAAGGGGCGGCACGGTGGCACAGTGGTTAGCACTGCTGCCTCACAGCACCAGAGACCCGGGTTCAATTCCCACCTCAGGCGACTGACTGTGTGGAGTTTGCACATTCTCCCTGTGTCTGCGTGGGTTTCCTCCGGGTACTCCGGTTTCCTCCCACAGTCCAAAGATGTGCAGGTCAGGTGAATTGGCCATGCTAAATTGCCCGTAGTGTTAGGTGAAGAGGTAAATGTAGGAGAATGGGTCTGGGTGGGTTGCGCTTCGGCGGGTCGGTGTGGATTTGTTGGGCCGAAGGGCCTGTTTCCACACTGTAATCTAATCTAATCTAATCTAAAGGGTGGTTATTGCTATTCAAATGACACTGAACACTTTCTTGGTCCTTAAATAGGTAAATTCTCATAATCTAAATTTACTTTGAGGCATTTTGATAATTCATTTCAGAAAGCATGGCAAATTTTAATGGATGCACTATCACGTGACACTGATGAATTTCCTCAAGACTATTTCCTTTCGACTAGTTCAACTTATTTACTGAAAATTACATATTTTTGAGAGATAGTAGAATGATGCATTCAATGGAGAATAATAACAATTAATTTTTGGATGGAAAATTAATACACACCCACGTTGTGTTTGCTCAACTGGACTTTATTTAGTGGGTAGTTCCATAATATATTCATTCTTAAACCCTAATAATAATAATTTCTTGTTGCAGCAGTAAATCTAACACAGGGCCCCTCAACTAGGGAGAGTAAAACAGGAGAGCATAGATGAAAAATAAATATGATATCCCAACTCTTAAAAGAAACTATATATTTTTTGCAGTGATTGCAGATTGGCTCTTGACTTTAAAACACCACCTGCTGCCAAATTCTTGATAAAAGCATAAAAACAATCTTTTCTGTCATAAGAGAGATTATTTATATTATCAGTTCCAAACTGTGCATAAGTGTAAAGCCATGATGCTCCACAGTCTCTCATTTTCCTTACAAATTGGACAGGTTCACTAAACACAACTGTAATCCAACAATTTTTAGCACTTTTTTAAGTGAAACATAAAGTGCTTGTCACTTTTCTTTAGATTACACTCCTTAATAACCTTTAGAAATCTTGGTGCTACAAGATTTACTTAATTAGTAGACCTTCTATAGCATTGTTTACAGGTATTAGTGTGCAAGACTGGCCATTGTTGTGGTGTGTTTGGTCACATCTTCCATATATTGTGGTTCTACAGGAACAAGCTGTATTTTTTATAGCTGCCATGTTGCACCTCTTCAAGCCACTGAGGAAGTATCTCACAAGAGGCAGAAATCCCCAATGTCCTCAATCTAGATTAATTTCCGAATCTGGACCCAGGCTTCTATGAATATTTTACAAAATTGCTAAATTTTGCAAATAAAGAAAGGACAGGAAGACTTGTACCTTTCATAGCCTCTGAACAATCCCAAGTACCTTAAAGCCAATTAAGTGCTTTTGAGCATGATCAATTTGTGTACAGTAAACTTCCATAATCACCAATGTGATAATGACAAAATAATCTCTTTTATTTTAGTATGTTGTTTGATTGATAACTATTGGTCAGGACACTCCCAAATTCAATATTTTACCATGGGTTCATTTGCCTCTATCTGAGAGGGCAGATTAAACCTTGGTCTTAAAATCTCATCCAAAAATGATACCTCCATCAGTGTAAGACTCCTTCAAAACTACACTGAAACTCAGTCTAGATTTGTGCTGAATCTCTAGAATGGGATTGCCAATCCACGACTGTTAACTCTGAGGCTCTTAGGCTCAGAATACCAATACTGCCATCTTAGGCTCAGAATACCAATCGCCCACAGTCTGTTGTTGGAGTAGTTCACAATCCCCAATTGCCTTTTCTATGCTGAATTCAAATGTTTGTCTATTTATCAGTGCTAGAGGTTAAAACACTGGTGAGTCCTAATAAAAGTGGCACTTATCTTACATCTTAAGGTGATAAGTTATTGCATTATAGGTACAGATGCGATTAATATTAACTGGTCAGGCATAATTACAAACTATCGGTAGCCAGAGATGACACATCTGTCCCTCATGCTGGTCTAACTGATTCTTCACCAAATGGCTATGAGACATGATATGATTATGAGAAATGATGAGATTGGGTGGAGCCTAATCCAACTTCAAAATTAACTCTTTCAGAGCCATTACTTCATACAACAGCTACCAGGTGACACACATGTAGATAAACTACTGGTTTGCTTCGGATAGCATAGGATTTACTGCAAACAAAACAATGACAGCGGTTTACCCATCATTATTATGGTAGGAAGTCTGAAGCAATATACAATATGAGGGCTGGTTAGTTCAGTTGGCTGGATGTTTGGTTTACAATGCAGAGTAAAGCCAACAGAGTGGGCTCAATCCTTGCACCACGTGAGGTTACCATGAGGGAACTCCTTCTCAACCTCTCCCTTTGCCTCAGGTTAAACCATCACCTGTCTCCCACTTCCTCTGAAGGGAAAGTGAGACTGTGGTGACTTAACTTTTTAGATACCACATGACTAAAGTAAGTTAACAATATTATATAATGATTTGATACCATAAAATACAAACCTTAAATGTATAATACCCACAATTTTTATGAGAATGTGGGCATTTCAGGCAAGACCAGTATTTATTTACAAACTTCAGCCTAGCTGGTACCTAGGTTGTGCTCTTATTTTATTTCATTCTAATTGTCTAATGATGAAATTCCTGTGGGAATATCCAGCACATGGAAATTACTACTTGTGAGGAACAAAGCTCACATATCAATAAATTTCAGTCCGAGTCAAATTCTGAAGCAGCGAACTTTATTGAAATGTTCTTGCAAGACGGGTGGCTAATAAGTAGGCACACCGATCTAAAAATTACTTCACAATTTATACAGTTAAACTGAATCTCTCTCGGTACTTCCCCGTTTACTTCATTGGCCTAGCATATTATGCGTCAAACCTATCACTATTTCCTATTGTATTCCACCCCTGCCTAGCTGTGCTCCGCCCTTGTTTACTTCTCCCACTAATCTAAGTCTAGCGCCCCTTACTCTTGTTTGTTTTATTCCTTATTTATAACTAATGTGGCTCATTCTGGTGCCTACGCGAAGGTAATCTGCTGAGCTGGCATGGCTCAGTGACCTTTTCTTCCTACTATCCTCCTTATCTACTTGTCCGTAACATGTTCCATTGTTGCTCGTCCTAATCTTAACTGACTCCCTTCATATGGTTTCATTTTTGCATACAAGGTTAGCTAGCTCAGCTCTTTGCCAAAACAATCATGCAATTGTGTAAGTTAGTTCAGCGCCTTGCAGAAGCAATTATGTAATTTGTTCTCCAGCTGCAGAAGCAACACTGCTTTACCTATATCCCACACTACTCCATCATTGTTACAATGCAAATCCTGACTTTTAGGGCCCTATGTTCACTGTGCCCCTAGTGGAATCATGATATTTGTTTGTGATAGAAATATTATACTGAATTTGTTCTCCCTCTTCCTACCTCAATTTGTTTGTATTACTCCCTGTTATCCATCTTCCTAGTGATTTTCATTAAAATCATTAGTCATCATATGCCTCTCTTTTTAAATTTCAGTTCACTTTTAATCTCTTATTTATCCATGGAACTACAAGGAAGTGAAGGGTGCTCCAAAGCAGAATCTGCTTATCTCCGCACATCCTGCTTGACTCCTTGAGACGAGTAGGAAATCTCAGACTGTTTATAGGGATTACTGGCACCTAGCCCAGCATGAACCTTAAGCTGAGGTTCAAAGTTGTGGTATCGAAGCATGACCATTGGATCAAACCAACACCTGTTTCCACAGTTGTTTCTCTCATTCAGAAAACAATTAGCTCAACAGTTCGCTGATCATTCCTTTTAGTGGAACAAAGGACGATGGGCTTAGAACACTTAGGAACTGTTGACATAGGGTTTAGAACACTTAGGAACTGTAAATAGCACGCAATCAATTGTCATTTTTATTTATTCTTTCTTGGTTAAATCTATGTAAAAATAATTAATACCATGGAGACAGGAGTTTGAACGTAACTTGATTCCAATGTGTTATGGGGTCAGTCATTCATATGGAAAAGCAGGTTGGCTAGTAATAGAAGGTGAATGTTTAGAACAGAATTTTGCATCAATCCGTTTGCCTGAAAATCATCTCAACTTGTCAATTGTCTCTTTCTGTCCCTATGCGACAGAAAGTTGGGTCTGTACCACACTCAGCAACACTCACAACAGTCCAAGAGATTTTGCAGCCTATTCATTAATTATGAAATTTGGTCATCATTGTATTGTAAGCACAGTTGTGGGTTTATGCATTGCCAGTAAATAGCAATAAGAAGATTGTGAATGTGACTATGTTTTTGATGATGTTTGTGGGATGGATGTTGGTCACGTGCACTTCTTTAAATAGTGTCATGGAATCTTTTATGTATTTCTGAAGAGATAAACAGAATCTTAGTATGGTGTCTCATTGGAAAGATAGCAGCCCGGGCAGCCTCAGCACAGACATGTCAGCTTAGATTATATGTTCAAGTGCATCTTGAACTCATGGAATCATGTCTGCAAGATATGATTGCTCCTACTGAATAAAGTGGAAAATGGGCAGCATGCAGCAGATGAGCTGAAACAAAAACAGAAATTGAATTTCAGCAGATGATGTTGCTCTTGGCAATATCATCTGGATTTGGAGTAGGAACTTGCTTGAGCAATGCAAACGTCATCCCTACGGAGTGATCCATAATTTGGGATTGAAGGATAGACCTTGTGTCTACAATCATCTGCTACCTGTCAGCTTTAAATGGGACATCAGTCATGGATGCCCAGAGTAATCCTGGTCTCTCAAGATCCATCTATTATAACCCATCATTAACTGCTGTAGAATGAAGGCATCATAGCTACTTCTTGGACAATAGCATTGTGTGCAAGATTATAGTGGCTCAGTGGTTAGCACTGCTGCCTCACAATAGCATGGACTTAGGTTTGATTCTGCTCTTGGGTGGCTGTCTGTGTAAAGGTTAAGCATTGTCTGTGTGGGTTTCCTCCCACAGTCCCAAAATATGCAGATTATGTGGATTGGCTGTGCTAAATTGCCCATTGTGTCCAGGGATGTGTGTGTTAACCATGGGATATGCAGGGTTACAGGAGTGGGTTTGGGTGGGATGTGCTTCAGAGGGTCAGCATGGAATTAATAGGCTGAATGGTCTGCTTTGTTTGAAGTGATCATATTTACAGACTGACACCTTTTCCTTTTTATGTGTGCTTTGGGATTGATGTATGGGATCTTAAATCACTTGGGTTCCATCTTTAACATTCTTGGGATATCTTCCAAAGGATACAACTTCTGAGCCTGTCTCTTTCCTGCTGAGACACATAGTAACCGATGTGTGCACCAAGTTTTATCCCTCAAACAACACCTCAATCTAGATAACTATATCATCTGCGTTGTGACGTTGTTTAAGGGATAAAACTTGATGAGGAAACCAGAGTTTGTTCTTCTGTTCTCCTTTGAATGGTGACATAGTCTTTTATAGAAAGGGCCTCAGTTTAACATCTTATTAAAAAGATAGCAACCCTGACAGCATAACACATTCTGTGCAGACAGTGGTGAGAGAAAACTGAAACTTATTCCATAATCTGTGTATTTTTCAAAAGGAAGGCATGTACATTTCTCAACTCATGAGTGTGTGGCCAAATTGAATAACAACCAGCAGTAAGTTTTTATGACTTTAAAGAGTGAGAGTTATTTATTCATCTCATGCTATGTCAATACTCAGCAATCACACATTGATACTCCTGAAAAATTCAGTTGAGATTAGATTCCCTACAGTGTGGAAACAGGCCCTTCGGCCCAACAAGTCCACACCGACCCTCCGAAGAGTAACCCACCCAGACCCAATTCCCTCTGACTAATGCATCCAACACCATGGGCAATTTAGCATGGCCAATTCACCTGACCTGCGCATCTTTGGACTGTGGAAGGAAACCAGAGCAAACCCACGCAGACACAGGGAGAATGTGCAAATTCCACACAGACAATCACCCAAGGCTGGAATCAAACCTGGGACCCTGGTGCTGTGAGGTAGCAGTGCTAACCACCGGGCCACTATGCCACCCCTAAAGGATAGAGGATAGAAACTTACAAATCATAAACAATAGGACAGCTCATTATTCAGATGTTTAGCTCATCTTAAGAAAAGCACATGTTTCAGACCCAGGGTAAACATAATGGATTCAATATCAGAGACATTTCTCAGGATTGTCACAGACTTTTTTTGCAAATCAGTACATTTCCAGCTGATCACAAGATTAATTACTAATAGTCTTCTTACCAGCAGGCCATTTTCAGTAGGTGGATTTGAAAAAGAGCAAGCTATGTTTAAAGACATAGATGTTTCTGCTCTTTCTAATGATGTCTTGACAGTTGTTTGTGGACTGACTAGTTTCCCTTTGGTTCTTTGGAAAATACGATTCATAATAGGTAGACAGTTTTAGTCACGTCATCAATATTTCTATTGTTCACCAATGCAAGCTCATGGTCCAGTATATCCTTGAATCAACAATTGCCATCATGCCATGGGATCAACCCTAGTTCAATGAAGAGTGCAGGAGGGCATGCTAGGTGCAACACCAGACAGACTGAAATGAAGTATCAGCTTGGTGAAGTTACCAAACAGGGGTACTAGCATGTCAAACAGCATAAGCCAGCAAGTAATATTCAAAGCTAAGAGATCCCATAACCAAAGGAAGAGATTTAAGGTCTGCAGTCATCCATATCGAGTTGTTAATAGATAATTAAACAACTCACTGGAAGAGGAGGCTTCCCAAATATCTCCATCCTCAATGATGCAAGAGTCCATCACATCAGTGCCAAAAGATAAGGCTGAAGTATTCATAACAATCTTTAGCCAGAGGTGACAAGTGGATGATCCATCTTGGCCTCCTCTAATGGTCCCAGCATCTCAGATGCCAGTCTTCAGCCAACCGATTCACTCCACGTGATATCAAGAATCGGTTAGAGGCACTGGCAACTGCAAAAGCTATGGACTCTTTCAACATTATGGCAATAGTACTGAAGACCTGTTACAATAGTGGCATCTATCCAATAATGTGGAAAATTACCCAGGTATGTTCTGTAATCAAAACCAACCTGATGAATTATCATCCCATCAACCTAGTCAATAAAGTAATGGAAGGTGTCATCAACAGTGCCATCAGCAATAACCTACTCAGCGATGCCCAGTTTGGATTCTGCCAGGGCCACATAGCACCTGACCTTATTACAGCCCTGGTTCAAAAATGGTCAATGAGCTGAATTGCAGAGGTGAGCTGAGAGTGACAGCCTTTGATGTCAAGGTCGCAGTCGACCATATGTGGCATCAAGGAGCCCTGGCAAAACTGGAATCAATGGGTATCGGGGGCAAACTCTCTGCTGGTTGGAGTCATACCTGACACATAGGAAGATGGTTGCTGTTGTTAGAAGTCAGTCATCTCTGCTCCAGGACATCTCTGCAGGAGTTCCTCAGGATAGTGTCCTAGGCCCAACCATTTTCAGCTGCTTCATCAATGACCTCTATCATAAGGTCAGAAGTGGGGATAGTCACCGATGATTGTACAAAGTTCAGCACCATCCTCAGATACTGTAGCAGTCTGTGCTTAAACGCAACAAAACCTGGACAGTGTCCAGGCTTGGGCTGACAAGTAGCAAGTAACATTCACACCACACAAATGCCAGGCCATGATCATCTCCAATAAGAGACAATTGAATCACTGTCCCTTGATATTCAATGGTGCTACAATCACTGAAACCCCCCCCCTATCAACATCCTGCAGGTTACCATTGACCAAAAACTCAGTTGGACTCTCCATATAAATACAGTGACTACAAAATTGGAATATTGCGGCAGGTAACTGACCTTCTGCCTTGCCAAAGCCTGTCCATCAACTACAAGGCACAAGTCAGGAGTGTGATGGAATGCTCCCCACTTCCTGGTTAAATGTAACTTGAACAACACCCAGGATGTTTGACACCATCCAGGATAAAGCAGCCTACCTGATTGGCACCACAGCTACAACATCCACTGATATTCAGTAGCAACAGTGTGTATTATCCACAAAATGCACTGCAGAAATTCATCAAAGATCCTTAGACAATACCTTGCAAACCCTCATTGACCACCATCTAAAAGGCCAAGGACATGGGGACATGACTACCTGCAAGTTTCCCTCTGAACCACTCACCACCCTGACTTGGAAATATATCACTGTTCCTTCACTGGGTCAAGATCCTGGAATCTCTCCATAATGGCATTGAGGGTCTACCTACAGTATATGGACTGCATTGGTTCAAGGAGGCAGCTAGGCATCACTTTTGATTCTGATGGGAGAATACAGAGAGGGCGGCACGGTGGCACAGTGGTTAGCACTGCTGTCTCACAGTGCCAGAGACCCGGATTCAATTCCCACCTCAGGCAACTGACTGCATGGAGTTTGCACATTCACCCTGTGTCTGCCTGGGTTTCCTCCGGGTGCTCCAGTTTCCTCCCACAGTCCAAAAAGGCCCAGGTTAGTTGAATTGGCCATGCTAAATTAGCCGTAGTGTTAGGTTAAGGGGTAAATATAGGGGAATGGGTCTGGGTGGGTGGCGGGTCGGTGTGGACTTGTTGGGCCAAAGGGCCTGTTTCCACATTGTAAGTAAGTAATCTAAACATCAAGTTAGGCAGGAATTTAAAAAGGAGGTCCTCGAGAGTAGGAACATCTGGATTACTCCTGGTGCTACAAGCTAGTGAGGGCAGGAATAAGGAGGATAGAGCAGATGAATGCATGGCTGAGGAGCTGGTGTATGGGAGAAGGATTCACATTTTTGGATCATTGGAATCTCTTTTGGGGTGGAAGTGACCTGTACAAGATTGCACCTAATTTGGAAGGGACTAATATACTGGCAGGGAGATTTGCAAGAGCTGCTCAGGAGGACTTAAATTAGTAAGGTGGGGGGTGGGTGGGAAGGGGGAGATAGTGAGGAAAGAGACTGGTACAGTTGAGAACAGAAGTGAGTCAAACAGTCAGGGCAGGCAGGGACGAGGTAAGACCGATAAATTAAACTGCATTTATTTCAATGCAAGGGGCCTAACAGGGAAGTCAGATGAACTCAGGGGATAGTTAGGAACATGGGATTGTGATATCATAGCAATTACAGAAACCTGGCTCAGGGATGGGCAGGACTGGCAGCTTAATATTCCAGGATATAAATGCTATAGGAAGGACAGAAAGGGAGGCAAGAGAGGAGGGGGAGTAGCGTTTTTGATAAGAGATAGTATTACAACTGTACTGAGGGAGGATATTCCTGAGGGATATACATCTCAGGAAGTTATTTGGTTGGAACTGAGAAATAAGAAAGGGATGATCACCTTATTGGGATTATATTATAGACCCCTAATAGTCAGAGGGAAATTGAGAAACTTGTAAGGAGATCTCAGCTATCTGTAAGAATAATAGGGTGTTTATGGTAGGGGATTTTAACTTTCCAAACATCAACTGGGTCTGCCATAGTGTTAAGCGTTTAGATGGAGAGGAATTTGTTAAGTGTGTATAAGAAAACTTTCTGATTCAGTATGTGGATGTACCCACTAGAAAAGGTGCAAAACTTGACCTATTCTTGGAAAATAAGGTGGGGCAGGTGACTGAGGTGTCAGTGAGGGAGCACTTTGGGGCCAGCAACCATAATTCTATTAGATTTAAAGTAGTGATGGAAAAGGATAGATCAGATCTAACAGTTGAAGTTCTAAATTGGAGAAGGCTAATTTTGACGGTATTTGGCAAGAACTTTCAAAAGCTGATTTGGGGCAGATGTTCGCAGGTAAAGGGACAACTTGAAAATGGGTAGCCTTCAGAAATGAGATAACAAGAATTTAGAGAAAGTATATTCCTGTCAGGGTGAAAAGGAAGGCTGGTAGGTATAGGGAATGCTGGATGACTAAAGAAATTGAGGGTTTGGTTAAGAAAAAGAAG
>NC_057712.1:17655558-17664353 GCF_004010195.1 Chiloscyllium plagiosum | reverse complement strand
CCACCCCCCCCCTCCCCTAGCTTATCTCTCCACGCTCCAGGCTCTCTGCCTTTATTCCTGATGAAGGGCTTTTGCCCGAAACGTCGATTTCGCTGCTCGTTGGATGCTGCCTGAATTGCTGTGCTCTTCCAGCACCACTGATCCAGAATCTGGTTTCCAGCATCTGCAGTTATTGTTTTTACCTAGCACAATGATATTGTCAGTGAGCATGGACCCCCAGTTATAACAAATGCCGTGCTGCCTTTGTACTTGAAAGTGTTGATCCAGAAAATTGATGGGCTTGTTGGATCCTGGCTGAGGTTCTGAGATTTTTTGTTACCAATGGCACTAAAATCTATGAATTTCTGAAGCAAGAGCCTTGTGGAATGGGGCACTGACAGCTTGAAGCTGCATCTGTAACATCCATCCTGCTCCCACTGAAAAGGTTGGAAATGCTGACCAGAGATTTCAAGACCTTTGGGAGGTACTGATTTTCTGGTCAGAAATGGGGAGAAAACTGTTTCCAATGCACCTTGTGTCAGTCTTCATTTGTAATCTATATATGTTTTTAAATATTCATTTATTTGAATATCAAAGATTCTTGCAACTTTCCCTGTAGGTGAGATTATAAGATGAAACAGACTGTAACTTCACAAACCAATTATGATGTCCCAACTTAAGCTACAGGGAGTAAGATTTTGACTGACTCAAAATCAACTTACTCACACACAGCTAAAACCATCATTCTTGTCATAGCAGTCTATGCCAATCATGTTCCCAAATTAAACTAGTCACACCAGCTTGCACTTGGCCCATATCCCTCAGGATATTTCTTATTCATGTATTTATCCAAATGTCTTCTAGATGTTGTAACTATACCCGTATCCACCATTTCCTCTGGAAGGTCATTCCACACACGAACCACAGCCTGTGTAAAAAAGCTGCCCTTCATGTCCTTTTTAAATCTTTCTCCTCTCATCTTAAAAATATGCCACCTGGTTTTGAAAAACCCCTACCCTAGGGAAAAGCCACCTGCCATTCACCTTATATTTTCACGTCATGATTTTATAAACATCCGTAAGGTTACCCCTCAACCTCCAGTCAAAAAAGTCCCAACCTCAACTTATAAATCAAACCCTCCATTCCCATAAACATCCTGATAAATTTCTTCTGAATCCTCTCCAGCTTAATAATATTCTTCCTGTAACAGGGCGACTAGAACTGAACACAGTACTCCAAAAGAGACCTCACCAATGTCTTGCACAACCCGAACATAATGTGCCAACGCTTATACTCGAAAGTCTGAGCAAAGAAGGCAAGCATGCTAAACACCTTCTTAACCACCCTCTTTATATGTGGACCATACTTCAAAGAATTATATACCTGAACCCCTAGGTCTCTCTGTTCTATATCACTACCCAGGCCCTTCCTCCCTTTAAGGGGAGAAAGTGAGGACTGCAGATGCTGGAGATCAGAGTCAAAAGGTGTGGTGCTGGAAAAGCACAGCTGGTCAGGCAGCATCTGGGGAGTAGGACAGTCGGCGATTCGAGCGTAAGTTCTTCACTTTTTCCTCCCTCCCCACCCACCCACCTTTTACACTGATTGGTCTTTCAGTTAACTCCTGCCCTCACAATGCCATCCTAGAACATTTGCCAACAGCTGAGGATCTAGTGCTTTCAGTCTCTGACAGAATATATGGTTTTTCTGGCAAACATTATTTTGTGACTCTACTAGTAAATATGCACATTTTCTGACTATCACACATTTATGAATTGATTTTCTTCATCCAATTCCATGCAGCACTAAGTAAGTAGGAAATAGCTTCCACTGTTTCTCCTTTGTTCCCTAAACATGCACTGAAGTAACAACCAGGAGCCTTCAGGAACCATGGCTTTGATATTCACTCAAATAATGGTAATGTATAATTCGAGGTAGGTCCGACCTCTTTCCCTGACAAGTAGGTTATGGATTAGAGTCTTGCCCAAATCACTAGGAATTGGTAGAGACACAATGCACATATTTTAGAAACAATAATCTGTCTTGTGAAATGCCTGCAATAAAGCCTCCCACTTTAACTCAGACGTGCAATGTAGGAACATAAGGACAAAAGGGACAAGAAACCATTCAGCAGCTTGAAAATTTTACACCATTCAGTTGGATCACACTGATCTGCATCCATTTTTGTTTTTGTTGACTTTAGTGCTTGCCTATTGTATTTCAATGAGATAGGTATCCAATGATCAAATAAGGCCATAGCACATAGGAACCGACCTAGGTACAGGTATGTCATTCTTTGAACAGAAGTAGACCATTCAGCCCAACAGAACCACTCTGCCATTTAATGAGATCATGGTTGATCTGATAATCCTGAACATTACTTTCCCCTTAACCCTTGATTCCCTTTGCTTCTCTATAGTTCCTTTTAGAAAATAATTTGATTTCTGTTTCTAAACATCTACTCTATGCAATTGGACATTGTTTTGCCCACTGATTTTGCCAATGGGCTCCATGCAACTTACTACTACTTTCTGCAAATTTATTGTCTTTCCTAACTTAGTGTCATCTGTAAATTGGGATATGCAAATCTCTATTTCTTCATTCAAGTCATTATTAAGTATGGTGAAAATGTAAGAACTCAGAGCAGATCACTGCTAAACACTGATAGTCACAAACCAGTAGAGTACTTACCCTTTATTCTCTGCTCTTTGCCTCCTATCTTCCAACCAACTTCTAACTCAAGTCAAAAGGCAATGTCCAATTCCATGTGTATTCATTTTTACAAAGAGCTATATATTCCAATCTGCCACATGGAAGGCTCCATACAGTGGGTGGAGGTGCAGCAAGATGGAATTTTATTACCTGAGCTTAGTCAGGAAGAATGACCAATAGTAACATATCATACTTAGTACTTGTTGAATTACATTTATATTGGAGTCAATATTTTGATGAAAGGAGAAGGAAAGGGAATGAGCATAAAAGTAAAAAGTAGGAAAAGAAGATATTTTTGAGCAACATAAAATGCTAATTTACCCCAAACACAATTACAACAGTACTTGATATTCAGAGTTTCAGTGTTCTGTCTGTTAAGAAATGTACCATCTTTTGTAGATTTGATGATGTAAGTCATGACTAAAGAAAGGCATCTGCAGAGTTTTTTTTTCAGAAATTCTTGCTGTGCTCTGACACTTATTTATAGCTAACATTGATCCTTGAAGTTCAGCCATTTTCTGCCCACACGGCTGTCTTTCAAGTAGATAATGCATCATGCATTAATTGCTTTAGAAAGTAAGACTGTGCTTAAAGTTGATGTATTTATTAATAGGGTTAACTGACATTGATGTCACTCATACGTCAATCAGTTCAGTTCTGTCCACACAACTTCCTGGACTCACCACAAACCATGGGCATTGCTAAGAGTGCTTCAATAGCAACCTATTCTCATAGGAAGTGCTGCAAACACTCAAGAGGTCTTATACTGCACCATTACAAGAGTTTAGCTAGTTATAGAGTCATAGAGTTATAGAGATGTACAGCATGGAAACAGACCCGTCCATGCTGACCAGATATTCCAACCCAATCTACTCCCACCTGCCAGCACCCAGCCCATATCCTTCCAAACCTTTCTTATTCATATACCCATCAAAATGCCTTTTAAATTTTCCAATTGTACCAGCCTCCACCACTTCCTCTGGCAGCTCATTCCATACACGTACCACCCTCTGCGTGAGAACGTTGCCCCTTAGGTTTCTTTTATATCTTTTAGGTCTCTTTTATTGGCTTAACCAATGTCCTGTACAGCTGCAACATGACCTCCCAACTCCTGTATTCAATACTCTGACCAATAAAAGAAAGCATACCAAATGCCTTCTTCACTATCCTATCTACCTGCGACTCCACCTTCAAGGAGCTACGTACCTACACTCCAAGGTCTCTTTGTTCAGCAACATTCCCTAGGACCTTACCATTAAATGTATAAGCCCTACTAAGATTTGCTTTCCCAAAATGCAGCACCTTACATTTATCTGAATTAAACTCCATCTGCCACTTCTCAGCCCATTGACCCATCTGGTCTCTTTCTCCTCTCACCCTAAACCTATGCCCTCTAGTTCTGGACTCCCCCACCCCAGGAAAAATACTTTGTCTATTTATCCTATCTATGCCCCTCATGATTTTATAAACCTCTATAAGGTCACCCCTCAGCCTCTGACTCTCCAAGGAAAACAGTCCTAGCCTATTTCTCTAACACAAGTCATCCAACCCTGGCAACATCTTTTTAAATCTTTTCTGAACCCTTTCAAGTTTCACAACATCTTTCCGATAGGAAAGAGACCAGAGTTGCATGCAATATTTCAACAGTGGCCTAACCAATGTCCTGTACCCTAGAACTCTGTGGGAAGCTAGGGAAGTGATTGCTGGGCCTCTTACTGAGATACCTGTATCATTGATAGTCACAGGTGAGGTGCCGGAAGACTAGAGGTTGGCTAACATGGTGTGCCACTGTTTAAGAAAGGTGCTAAGGACAAGCCAGGGAATTATACACCAGTGAGCCTGGGTCGGTGGTGGGCAAATTGTTGGAGAGAATCCTGAGGGGCAGGATGTACATGTATTTGGAAAGGCAAGGATTGTTTAGGGATAGTCAACATGGCTTTGTGCATGGGAAATCATTTCTCACAAACCTGATTGAGTTTTTTGAAGAAGTAACAAAGAGGATTGATGAGGGCAGAATGGTAGATGTGATCTATATGGAGTTCAGTCAGGCGTTTGACAAATTTCCCCATGGGAGAATGGTTAGCAAGGTTAGATCTTATGGAATATGGGGAGAACTAGCCATTTGGGTACAGAACTGGCTCAAAAGTAGAAGACAGAGGGTGGTGGTGGAGGGTTGTTCTTCAGACTGGAGGCCTATGACCAGTGGAGTGCCACAAGGAACAGTGCTGGGTCCTCTACTTTTCATTATTTATATAAATGTTTTGGATGTGAGCATAAGAGGTACAGTTAGTAAGTTTGCAGATGACACCAAAATTGGAGGTGTAGTGGACAGCGAAGAGGATTACTCCAGAGTACAATGGGATCTTGATCAGTTGGGCCAATGGGCTTAAAGTGGCAGATGGAGTTTAATTTCCCAAAATTGCATTTTTGGAAAGCAAATCTTAGCAGGACTTAATGGTAAGGTCCTAGGGAGTGTTGCTGAACAAAGAGACTTTGGAGTGCAGGTTCATAGCTCCTTAAGAGTGGAGTCGCAGGTAGATAGGATAGTGAAGAAGGCGTTTGGTATACTTTCTTTTATTGGTCAGAGTATTGGATACAGGGGTTAGGAGGTCATGTTAAGTGATTCTCAAGTAATGTGGAACTTTATGATTGTTATGGGACAATGTACTTCTTTCAATCTATGGGATTCCTAACAATTAGCTTTCGCAAGGGGGAAGGAGACCAGCAGGAGAAGGAGCAAAACAGGTCTGCAGCCGCAGGCCAACCAGCTAGAAATCCTAGGAGTCCTTTCCCTCTTGACAGAGACTTAAGGCTCAGATTCTGGGTTGAACAGAGTAAAAGGATGTTGGGGGAACATTATGAGATTCATCTCGTCTTGTAACAAAACAATGTAATTCATAGCTACAGCTATCTATTTCAGTCATTGTCACTGCAGCCTGAACCTCCTTGTCTCTGGTGCCTTCCAGCCTACAACAGTTACATCTGCTCTTCTTCCTTGCTCTAAGCAAGTGAGAGATATCTTGTTTTGCTCTCAATAACATCATACTTCTGATGGCAGCAGCATAGGTTTTTTTGGCTCCCAACAGATTTCAGGGTGGGGTGTAGAGCCTCATTGAATGTATTAGTGTCATCCTGCAGATTCCATCAGACCAGTATGATTAGATTAGATTAGATTAAATTACTTACAGTGTGGAAACAGGCCCTTCGGCCCAACAAGTCCACACCGACCCGCTGAAGCGTAACCCACCCATACCCCTACATTTACCCCTTTACCTAACACTACGGGCAATTTAGCATGGCCAATTCACCTGACTTGCAGATCTTTGGACTGTGGGAGGAAACCGGAGCCCCCGGAGGAAACCCACGCAGACACGGGGAGAACGTGCAAACTCCACACAGTCAGTCGCCTGAGTCGGGAAGTGAACCCGGGTCTCTGGCGCTGCGAGGCAGTAGTGCTAACCACTGTGCCACCGTGCCGCACAGTATGCTGCACCCATATACCACAAGGGCCTCCCTTCCAATAATAACATGATGTGGAGGTGTTGGCGTTGGACTGATGTGAACCACCATTAAAAATCACATGACACCAGGTTATAGTCCAACAGGATTTATTTGGAAGTATAAGCTTTCGGAATGCTGCTCCTTTGTCAGGTAGCTAACAGTCCTATGGAACGGCGCTCTGAAAGCTTGTACTTCCAAATAAACCTTTTGGACCATAACCTGGTGTTGTGTGATTTACAGTAATGCACAATGATTGTATTATTGTGAGCAGCATGTTAGGTAGGTCTGATCCCATGTTATAATGCAGCAATCTTTAACACCTGTCACCTTGCCCTTGCAGAGCAATTGAGAGGCTGGCTGCTAAGGACGCAGCGCAAGATTTTTCTCAAGAATCTTTGTCTACAAACACATCCACAACCTAGGCCATATCAAGTAGACAATTGAGTTCTCAAACAAATGCTCTATTGTTGGTTGCCTTCCTCTGGTGTGACCCAGAATGAGTGTCCTGTATATTACTGATCTCTTTCAAACATCCCTCCCTCGCACCTTGAACTTATGCCCCTTCGTAATTGACCCCTCCAACTTGGGAAAAAGCCTCATATTTTCCACTCTATCCATGGCATTCACAATCTTATAAACTTCTATCAAGTAGCCCCTCGACCTCCTGATTTCCATTGGAAATAAACCCAATCTATACAATGCACATCTTTGCTCACAATGTGAAATCACAAGGTTTAATCATTGGATTAAAATTTTCACAATGTGGGGGATACTATGCTAATGACATTGAGACTGATGAAGAAATGGAGAAGCCCAATACCTTCCTGCAGTCAGAGCTGTTTGGCTATAGCTCATTGATGTGTTCTTCAGCTGAACAATCTCTGCCCTCTCTATCTACCTCACTGCTACCATCCTCTGATAAATACCAACTCAGAGACCTACACTGATACTCATTCAGTGTCAGTAGTTACTGCAAGGCACAGAGAATTGTTAACTCTACTGGTCCTGCAAACTACTTCCTCAGCATGGCAGATGTTCCTGTTGAAGCCAGGACAAGGATTGTGTCGAGTTTTGGTCACCACACGACCAGAAGGATGTGGATTCGTTGGATATGAAACAGAAATGGTTTACCAGGATGTTGCCCATTGTGGGGGATTTTAGCTACGAAGAAAGATTGGATAGATTGGGTTTATTTCCAATGGAAATCAGGAGGTCGAGGGGCTACTTGATAGAAGTTTATAAGATTGTGAATGCCATGGATAGAGTGGAAAATATGAGGCTTTTTCCCAAGTTGGAGGGGTCAATTACGAAGGGGCATAAGTTCAAGGTGCGAGGGAGGGATGTTTGAAAGAGATCTGCGAGGCAAGTTTTTCACACAAAAGATGGTGAGTGCCTGGAATGCTTTTCCAGAGGAGGTGATGGAACAGACATGATAGCAACATTCAAGAAGCACTAATACATGAATAGGAAGGGAATAGAGGGATACAGGTCCTGTAAGTGAAGATAGCGTTAGTATGGAAGGGCAAAATGTGTTTGCACAGGCTTGGAGGGCCAAAGGCCCTGTTCCTGTGCTCTTGTGTCTTTTGTTCTTTGATTCGTGGAAGCTGAACTGGTGTCCTCTGAGGAAGTCAGGGTCAAGTGCCTTTCTGTTACCTTGGAGAGTGTTAGAGGTGTACTTGTATAATCAACATGATGGAGAGGGGGCATCATGTTCCAACCCTACTCTATAAGACCCTCTGCTATCAGGCTGCTGCTGATTACTTTCACTGATTTGTGGGAGGGCAGCATGTCTAAATCTATGATCTAATTGAAGCTTCTATCTATTCTCGCTCCAACTGGTTCAGGGTGACAGGGAAAGACTGATAAAGGTGCCAATACATAAAGGGCCTCGAAGCATGAAGCTGAGTGGACACTGAAATGACCATCAAGTCAGTAATGTACAAATGTTTTTTACTGGCAGGAGAGTCCTGCACAATCATCTATGTCATCTGTGCACCCAGTCATGCGTGCACAGAAATAATTTTCTATTAAAGGCTGGGCATCTAGAAGCACCTTATTCTATCTCCCAGCAGAGCTAAGATCCAAGCTTATCATTAAACAAGATAACTCTGAGGTTACCCTTTCCACATGCACCTTTTCCAGCTCGCTCATCTTCTGATTTCATTTTATAGGATGGAGAATTGTTAGTCTATGGTTGTTAAATACCAGATTTCATGCTGTCTGTACTTAGAGTTGATAAGACACTAGGACTGGATGAGTTGCATTCAAGGGGGCAGAGGGAACTAATAGTGGAAATTGTGGAGATACCCTTGAACTTGAGGGTGGTGCCTGAGGACTGGAGAATTGCAAATGTCATGCCCTTGTTCAAAAAGAATAACAAGCAATTATAGGCCATCAGTTTAACTTCAGTAGTGGAGAAATTTCTAGAAACAATAGAAGACACGTCTCGGACCGTGTCTTCAGAATCCTTAAGGGGGAGGGTGTGCAGCCAGAAGTCGTGGTGCACGTTGGCACCAACGACATAGATAGGAAGAAGGGTGGGGAGGTCATTCAAGAGCTCAGGGAGTTAGGCTGGAAGCTAAAAGCTAGGACAGACAGAGTCATCA
>NC_057712.1:17620390-17652534 GCF_004010195.1 Chiloscyllium plagiosum | reverse complement strand
GTTTTTAAGATGATCAGAGGAATAGATACAGTAGACAGTCAGAAACTTTTTCCCCGGGTACAACAGAGTGTTACAAGGGGACATAAATTTAAGGTGAAGGGTGGAAGGTATAGGGGAGATGTCAGGGGTGGGTTCTTTACCTAGAGAGTGGTGGGGGCATGGAATGCGCTGCCTGTGGGAATGGTAGAGTCAGTATCTTTGGTGACCTTTAAGCGGCAATTGGATAGGTACATGGATGGGTGCTTAAGCTAGGACAAATGTTCGGCACAACATCGTGGGCCGAAGGGCCTGTTCTGTGCTGTATTGTTCTATGTTCTAATAATTCTGGACAAAATTTAGAGTTACATGGATGAATATGGGTTAATTAAAGAAATGCATAATTTCTTATGGGAAATTCATGCTTAACTAATTTGCTGGAGTGTTTTGAAACGGTAATGGAGCTGGTTAATGTGGGCAATACCATTAAGGTGTTGTACATAGACTTTCAAAAGTCATTCAATGAAATGGCACACAACAGATTTGTGAAAAAACTTGTAGTTCACAGAATAAAAGGGACAGTTGCAACATGGAAGTGAAATTGGCTGTGTGACTGGAAACGAAAAGTAATTGTGAAAGGACATTACTCATCTGAAGCAAGGTCTACTGGAATTCCCCATGGATCAGTGTTTGAATCCTTGCTTTTCCTAGGTTGCCTTTTGAGAATATATTGGACAGGACAGGGCTGGACTAATTTCCACTTGAGTTTAGAAGAGTGAGGGGTAACTTGATTGAAATGTATAGGATCATGAATTGCTGACAAGGTAGATCTGGGAAAGGTGTCCTTCTTGTTGGACAGGCCAGAACTAAGAGGCACTGTTTTGAAATTTGGAGTCAACTTTTTAGGAGAGGGATGAGGAGATTATTTTTTCTTTCAAAGATTTGTGGAACTTTGGAACTCTTGAATTCAGAAGGTGGTGCGAATGTGGTCACTAAATATTTTTAAATAAGAATAGATAGCTTCTTACTGGAATCAGTGTTAACATTTTGATTCCAGTAACCCTTCTTTGGAACAGGAATCATTGGATTGAAACATTAACTCTGTTTCTCTTCACAGATACTGCTAGACCTTCTGAATTTCTCATCAATTTATTTTGTCTGTTTCATTTGTTTCAGGTCTCCAGCATCCACAGTTTTTTTTATTTTATTATTATGTTTAGCTTGTGAAGCAAAGAATCAAAGGTTATTGGGGGTGTAGACGTGAATGTGGAATTGGAAACATAAACAGGTTAGCCATGATGTGATTGAATGGCAGAGCATGCTTGATGGGCTGAATGGTCTACTTCACATATTTCATATGTTTGTATATATTTTCTTAGGCTTGGGTGTACAAGATACAATTTAAAATTCTGCACATGATACAAAATGTGGAATCATTGTGAACTGTGAAGAGGATAGCACAGAACTTCAATATTTTAACCTTGGACAAGTTGGCAGTCTAGATGGACAAATGGATGATGAAGTTCAATGCAGAGAAATGGTAGGAAGAATATGGAGATACAAAATAAAATAAAGTGGGTGCGAGAGCAGAGAGATCTGGGTGTACATGTGCACATTATTGAAGATGGCTGAACAGGACAGGTTGAAAAAGCATATAGTATTCTGGCCTTTATTAAGGGCAGAGATAATCATGAGGGGCATGGATAGGATAAATAGACAATGTTTTTTTTTACCTGGAGTGGGGGAGATAAGAACTAGAGAGCATAGGTTTAGGGTGATAGGGGAAAGACATAAAAGGGACCTAAGGGGCAACTGTTTCCACACAGAGGGTGGTGCATGCATGGAATGAGCTGGCAGAGGAAGTGGTGGAGGCTGGTACAATTGCAGCATTTAAAAGGCATCTGGATGGGTCCATGAATAGGGAGCATTTAGAGGGATATGGGCCAAATACTGGCAAATGGGACTAAATTGGGTTAGGATATCTGGTCGGCATGGATGGGTTGGACCGAAGGATCTGTTTCCATGCTGTACATCTCTATGTCTCTATGAGTGAGGATGTTACGTTGAATTATAAATATTAGCCTTCAGTTGGGATACTGACTTCAGTTTTTGGCACCACACTTTAGGAAGAATGTGAAAGCATTGGAGAGGATGGAGAAACGATTCATGAAAATTGTTCCAAGGTTGAGAAACTTCAGTTATGAAGATAGATTGGAAAAGTTAGGACTTTTTTTTCCTCAGCAATGAGAGGCTATGATTAATTGATTAATTAATTGTCATGTGCATTTGTTACATGTATTTGTTACAGATACAGTGAAAAGCATTGTATGATGTCGCTGCTCTCTGGCACCATCTTAAAATACACAAATAACCCATATATAGAGATTAAAGGTATAAAAAGTTTTAAAAAGTTAAATGCTCAACATTACCATCCTTTTTAAGTGCTTAGCCATGGGGCCCAAATCCAGACTCATCCACCCCAGTGGAGGTATTCAAAATCATAAAGAGTCGGGTCAGACCAGATAGGGATAAACTGTTTCTACTCATGAAGGAATTTAACATAATGGCACAGATTTAAAGTAAATGGCAAAAGAGGGAAAATGACATGATGGAATACTTTTCAGCAGCAAGCAGTTAAAGTATAGAATGCAATGCTAGATAGTGGGTTCAGGCACACATTAGGGCGGCACGGTGGCACAGTGGTTAGCACTGCTGCTAACCACTGCTGCCAGAGACCCGGGTTCAATTCCCGCCTCAGGCGACTTACTGTGTGGAGTTTGCATGTTCTCCCCGTGTCTGCGTGGGTTTCCTCTGGGTGCTCCGGTTTCCTCCCACAGTCCAAAAATGTGCAGGTCAGGTGAATTGGCCATGCTGAATTGCCCGTAGTGTTAGGTAAGGGGTAAATGTAGGGGTATGGGTGGGTTGCGCTTCGGCAGGTCGGTGTGGACTTGTTGGGCCGAAGGGCCTGTTTCCACACTGTAAGTAATCTAATCTAAATAATCTAAAGAAAAATAATCTAAATAAAACTACTGTATACGGTTATCTGAAAAGGGAGCATGTTCAGGGGTACAAGGCCAGAGAATGGCACAGTGATCTGCTCAATTGGAGATCTGGTACTGTCTCCGTAAGCTGAATGACCTGCTTCTGTGCTGCAACAATTCTGTGAAAAATCCACTAACTGTGGTACCGTCCAATAATCTCTCAACTACATATTTCACCCAGGCGCGTGCTTTGTGAGCATGTGCTGGAAAGGAGAAGGGCAAGTGATGGTGCATCTTGGGAATGATGACTTCCTTTCATCAATGCAGTTATATGCACTGAGTATTTTTCAACAGTCTGGTAATATGACGGTTAGCCAGTAAATTATTAGTGGCAATTAAAATGGAACAGATAAGGGAAAATACTAGGCCGCCTGGCGGTCTCCAAATATTGTCTCCTCACTGCCAACCCCTCCATTCATTGCGTCGTCTGGCCTTTAAATTCAAAATTTGGAAAGCAGCTGTTAAGGTCTCCCTCCGATATCTGACCCTTGTCAATTTCCGAAGGTGTACTAACTCTTCCTTGTTTTATGGTCTGCCAGAACATTTAGTCGCTAGATGGTGCTGAGAAAAACCATTGCTCGTTCGTTTTTCGGAGCCAAACTGTTACCTTAGTTGTGAAATATCAGCTTTTCACGGCAACTGAAGAAAAATGTCCTTTCACTAACTTCTATCTGCGATTTAAGTTGTGACCACTCGTACATTTATGTGAAAAGAAGCGTATGAAATTACACATGGTTGTTTTTTTATGCACTAAAAATATACCCTGTATGTTCAAATCAGTTATTTTTCCCCAGGCTGGTGAATGAAATAATTGTTGCATTTGAAATTAACGCATCAAACCCACGGTATTAAACCTACCTAAATACAAATGATAGTTGGCAGTGAAACTTGTACCACTCTGACAGTGTCCGTCATTATTCCTTTAATGTAAAGATGTTTACACTGCAGTTTCTTGCCGCCAGTTCTGTTTCAAACTTGTGATATATCTCAATCATTGCAGCGAAAGCTTTTGTCTTTACAAGTTTCTGTTAAAAGTTCCCGCTGCGCAATCATCATTGCAAAGCAAAACCGGACGGATTGACGTTATTTAAAATCGGTGAGTAATGCGGTAATGACTTTGCAATTTTTTGAGGAAACGGTTGGTACTGATTGGAAATCAGGTTGAGAATCTGGTTCGTGGGGGGAGGGGGGGAATGTGGTTTCACTGCAATCCATATTGCTTATTCAAACAGAAACTCTTACGGAATTGGGGGGGGGGGGGGAGGTGAGAAAGATTGCATTTGTGTAAAGGCTGAAACATAAATGTGAAAGTTGCTTTCCTCTGTCCTTTTCCCGCCAACGCTGACCCTCTCTGCCTGGGTCTAATTTCCGCGCAAACACCATCCCGGCGGGAGGGAGCGAAATCGAAATTCCCGCGAACAGCCAGGCGACGGCCGATTGGCCGATGGCGACGTAACGTCACAAAGGGGGGGCGGCCCCCGCCGCTGCTGATTGGGCGCTCGGATTCCGCGCCAAATTCTGAACAGGATTTGAGGAGCAAGCCGGAGCGCGCTCTGGGCTGTAGCTGATTGTCTCCGAGTAGATCTCTGCAGGAATCCGCTTAAGCTCAGCAAGCAGACCCAGAGTCGGTTTATTTGTTGTTTTATTTAGTTTCTTGAGGGTTTCCCCTCCCACATAATCCATCAGAGATCTAGAGCGAGTTTATTTATTTTGCACTGGAATAAATCTATCCGCACAGCTGCCCGGTCATCACGACAAAGATGTTGTCAGTCCGCACACCCCTCGCTGCCAGAAACGAGAATGTCGTCTCTGCTCAGATGAGCAAAGTCTGTTTGAAGGAGGACAAGGAGAACACGGTGAGCTCTTTTGAAAGTTTGCACCCCGGGCGATCCTTTCTGGAAGCGAAACTCTCCAGGAGTAAAAGGGACTGGCGGGGTTTGACTGATCATTGTGCGTTTTCTCTCTGCTTTTTCTTCTTCTGCAGCCGCCTTCTTTGAGCAGCACTCGGATCTTGGCCAGCAAAACCGCCCGCAAGATTCTGGTGGACGCCGATGTAACAGTAAGTTTTATCATCTTTGTGTGGAAAAGCCTTGAAATGTAAAGGTTAACGCAAAAATAAAGCCCTCTTGTCCTGTCCACCCCACCCCACCCACCTTTGTGTAACTAGTTACATTCTGGCGCCAAAAAAATGGCTCTGCGCCCATAGAACGAGTTTACTTTTCTTTCCTGAAGGATCAATGGCTTTTTTTTTGTGAACTGAACTTAATATAAATATATATTAAAAATCTCAAGTTTTAACACTTTTTCTTTCATTTCTTTATGAAGAAGTGACTAACACAAAATGTTTCGCCACTGGAATAGGAAATTGTGAATAGACTTGTGAATGCTCTGTAACTTTTTAAATATTTATTTCCAGCTGAAATCTGAACCATCGGATCACTCGAATTTAAACGACGAGCCTTTACTGAAAGAGAATCCGCGCCGTTTTGTTATCTTTCCCATACAATACCACGACATCTGGCGAATGTATAAAAAAGCAGAGGCGTCTTTTTGGACAGCAGAAGAGGTGAGTTTCTAGTTTAAAGTCTACATTCACTAGGCCCTGCCTCTGCAAGTTATTTTCTTCAGTTTTACCACCAGATCTATTCACTGAATCCCTGTCTGCTCACGAAATATTTTTAGTTCCCAGTTCCACCGCCCTCAGGGTTTTTTTTAATGGTTAGGCAACTCGTTAGGAGAAGCTATCCCGAATGGGCCATCCTCTCTCAGAAATTTGAAAACTTTTAAACTAAAAGAGATCACTAAGCGGTGTATTAGCAGCCTTTGTTCTAAAAACAAGGCTTCCCGCTTTTATGTCATCCATGCCCAGTCTCGTAACTCCTGAACCATTGCTTTTAACTGTCCTACAGGCCCATGGCTAGGGTGTACACTGAATTCTGACATTGCCCACGTGAAAGGGAGACTATCAAAAAAGTGAATCTGTATGCTGTTGCCCCCTTTATTTTTTGTAACAGAGTAGTTACATAGGCATGTAGAAGTTAGGAGCAGGAGGAGGCCCTCTAGGCCTTCTCTGCCAATCACTGGTGAGCCTAATCCTGCTTTGTCCCCATAGCCTTTGATCCCATTCACCCCGAGTGCTATGTCTAGTTGCCTTTGAATGCATTCAATGTTTTGGCATCAACCACTTGCTGTGGTAATGAACTCCACAGGCTCACCACTCCGGGGGGGAGAAGACATGTCTCCTCATCTCTGTCCTATCTCCTCGGATGCTGCCTGAACTGTTGTGCTCTTCCAGCACCACTAATCCAGAATCTGGTTTCCAGCATCTGCAGTATTGTTTTTACCTAGTTGACTTTAACCCATCTGCGAATCCTCTTGCAAGGATGCCTGCCTTGAAGTTTTCCTACTCTCGCTACAAGAATCTCAGGGAGTTCTCTATGCTACTTCCTCCCCACCCCCACCCTCCTCTAGCTTATATCTCCACCCTTCAGGCTCTTTGCCTTTATTCCTGATGAGGGGCTTTTGCCCGAAATGTCAATTTTACTGCTCCTTGGATGCTGCCTGAACTGCTGTGCTCTTCTAGCACCACTAATCCAGAATCCGTCCTAAATAGTCTACCCCTAACCCTCAGACTGTGACTCCTGGTTCTGGACGCACACATCATCGGAACATCTTCCCTGTATCTACCCTATATAGTAATGGAGATGTACAGCACGGAAGCAGACCCTTCGGTCCAACTTGTCCATGCTGACCAGATATCCTAACCTAATCTAGTCCCATTTGCCAACACTTGGCCCATATCCCTCTAAACCCTTCCTAATCACACACCCATCTGGATGCCTTTGTAAATGTTGTAATTTTACCAGTCTCCACCACTTCGTTTGGCAGCTCGTTCCATACACTCACTACCCTCTGAAAAGATTGCCCCTTGGGTCCCTTTTAAACTTTTTCCCTCTCACTCTAAACCTATGCCCTCTAGTTCTGGACTCCCGAACCCCAGGCGAAAGACCTTGTCTGTTTACCCCATCCTGTTAGAATTTAAGCCTCTAAGATCCTCCCTCATTCATCTGAACTCCAATGAAAGCAATCTTAACTTAGTCAATCTCTTCATATGTATGTTTTGTCAATCCTGGAATTGGTCTGGTAAACCTTTTGCTGAATCATCATTGTACTTTCTCCTTTCACCATCTGGATGTGCTGTCCTGTTGCCCTCCTTCCAATGCCAACCCCTACAGTACTTTGCTCTTTCATTATCCAGTCACTCTCTCCCTGCCTTTCCCAATCCGTGTACTGGGAGATGATCTCCATCCATCTAGAGAATCCATACAGTGTGGAAAGAGGCCATTTGGCCTTACAAGCCACACTGACCCTCCAAACAGCATTCCACCCCACCCGTAACGCCATGCTTCCCATGGCTAATGAACCTAACCTACTCCTCTCTGAACACTATGGGCAATTTAGCATGGCAAATCCACCTAACCTGCATATCTTTGGACTGTGGGAGAAAGTTGGAGCACTAGGTAGAAACCCAAGCAGATACAGGTTGAATATGAAAATTCAACGCAGATGGTTGCCCAAGGCTGGAACCCTGCTCCCTGGCGCTGTGAGGCAGCAGCTGCCATGTCATCGGTGCCTACCTTTTTCTGAATGTCAGCTCACTTAAGCCATGACCTTTATCATGGGTGCTTGCAATAACATGTACTTGGCTGACCAGTGATGAAGCACTCTGGTCTAACCTCTTTGTAATATTTTGGACTTTTCTATCTGAATTGAGAAATGTTTTTTTAACTACTGTTGTGTGAAAGTACTAATGCTTGTAAATTGTGCTAATAGGTTGACCTCTCAAAAGATCTCCAACACTGGGATTCCCTGAAATCTGAAGAGAAACACTTCATTTCTTATGTCCTGGCATTCTTTGCAGCAAGTGATGGCATTGTAAATGAAAACTTGGTAATTTTTACTTTTTAATTTTTGGAATGCCTTTCTTTTGTGGGGTAGTAGACATCTTCATTGGAGTTATGCATTGGTGATCATGGTGTTATGTAATGTCAATAGGTGGAACGTTTCAGTCAAGAAGTGCAAGTAACCGAAGCTCGTTGTTTCTATGGATTCCAAATTGCAATGGAAAATATTCACTCTGAAATGTACAGTCTTCTTATTGATACATACATCAAGGATCCTAAGGAGAGGTAACTGGATTCTTTGGGGTTCAAGGCACATTAGGTTTTCAGCCATTCTTAAGCCGTATTTTTAAACATGTTCATTGTGTTTCTTCCTAGGGAGTATCTGTTCAATGCAATTGAAACTCTACCTTGTGTGAAAAAGAAGGCTGACTGGGCACTGCGTTGGATTGGTGACCGTCAAGCAACATTTGGTAAGGACAGTGAATGTATGTAGAGGAGAAATGGGTAATTTTCCCCTGTAAGATTGTTTTGCCATTCAACATCTTGCAACATTTATTGATGATCACAACAGGTGCCTATTATGGGTAGCTACCTATGTAATAGGTGAATGGCACTTCCAATCAGTTGAAATGACGAAAGAATGGCACTTCCAGCCCTTTGTAACCATCACAGAATTGTACATGTTTCTTTTCCATTGAATACCGCTAACATCTTTATTTAGTCACAACTGATGCTTTTCTTTTTCACTGGGACAAATCTTTCAAGTATTTAAATATCTCTTCAAAAGTGGTGTCAAAACCATTGCTTTCTACCATAAGATGTAGGGGCAGAAGTAGGCCACTTAGCCCATCAAATCTGCTGTCACATTCCACAATATCTTGCTTGATCTGATTTTAAACCTCTGCTCCACAGTTTTTTAACATAAAGGTGTACAGTGTGGAAGCAGGCCATTGGCTCATCAAGTCCACACTGAATCTCCAAAGAATCCCACCGTGACACACACCTACATTTCCCATGGCAATCCACCTACATATTTGGTCTGTAGGAGGAAGCCCGTGCACACATGTGGAGAATGTGCAAACTCCACGCAGACAGTTGCCTAAGGCTGGAATTGAACCAAAGTCCCTAGTGCTGTGAGTCAGCAGTGCTAACCACTAAGCCACCATGCCACCCCCTTTGATTCCCTTCCTGGTTAAAAATCATCTTCACCTTGTCTACTCTTGCCTCTAATTTCTGCAGACTTAGATGAAAAATTACATAGATTACTACCCTCATGATATTCCACTATCTTAAGAATGGGAAACTGCTTGCATATTATGCCCTTTGTTCTAGATTTCTCCCACTACAGGGTATAGCCACCTCTGCATCTACCCTAAAGTCCTAAGAATCTTTGCATCAATTATTGCCTCATATTGGCTTTATTATGTAGTGATCTACTTGACATCTCTTGTCTTAAGACAATTCATCCATACCTGATATTAACCTAGAAACGTCTCTGGACTGCCAATGTCAGAATGCCTATCTTTGGGTAAGGGATCAAACCTTGACCCTGCATTGTACTTGTCTGATTAGTACTTAATATAATTTTGGCATACTTTCCTACTTTATCACATAATTCATTTGCCATCGCACACTGGCTTCAGCCTATATTCCTCTTGACTTTGTATCATGCTCATCACTTGGCTTCTTGCCTATTTTTGTCATCCACAAACTTTTTTTTGATTTGTTTCAAAGTTATTAATAGATTGTAAATAACTGTGGCCTCAGTACTAATCCCTTTGGCTTTATCAATACCTTTTTTTTGGAAGCCAGACTGTAGTGCAATTGCAGGTTCCACTAATTCTGCTGTGCTTCTTAATATTGCAAGGAATGCAACTTAGCTGAATAGTTTCCTCCTCATATAGAATGCTGACTCTTGTATGTATTTCTCAATGTTCTGTTGCACTGGTTACAATAGACTGGAATGTTTGTTTTTCAATGAGCTGTTAAGCTAACCAGCCTATAGTCACTAGTTATGGTCTCCCTCCTGTGTTTGGAAGTTGACTGTTTTCCAATCCTGGAATTTATCCAGAATTCCTGGAAGATTAGATTAGATTAGATTACTTAGTGTGGAAACAGGCCCTTCGGCCCAACAAGTCCACACCGACCCGCCGAAGCGTAACCCACCCATTCCCGTACATTTACCCCTTTACCTAACACTACAGGCAATTTAGCATGGCCAATTCACCTGACCTGCACATCTTTGGACTGTGGCAGGAAACCGGAGCACCCGGAGGAAACCCACGCAGGCATGGGGAGAATGTGCAAACTCCACACAGTCAGTCGCCTGAGTCGGGAATTGAACCCGGGTCTCTGGCGCTGTGAGGCAGCAGTGCTAACCACTGCCACTTTATCCTAGGTTGCAGCTATTTGGTCCCAGGGACGTATTGATCTTTAGTTTGTCTGGTGCATTTTTCTCTTGGAGATGGTTATTATATTTACTGCCTTCCATCTTCTACCCCTTGATTTTTTTGGAATGCTATTAGATTCCTTTATTGTGAAGTCTGAGGCAATTGCTGCAGAATCATGGCGCCCCATTATTTCCCCAGCATCATTGCAGAAGAGGCATTGTTACCTGGATTCTACTCCATAAACCTTTTGCCATTTGGGAGATCATTTGAATTTGATAATTGTTCTAGCCTTTGGCTGGAATTTAGCAATGCAGTAGCCTTGTTTGTGAATTGGTATTTTAAAACTGGAATCTATTAGGTTTGATCATTGCATAATGGTGATTCACACATGAACATTTGAATCCACTTATTTTTTGGCAGGAGAGCGAGTAGTAGCGTTTGCTGCTGTTGAAGGAATATTTTTCTCTGGCTCCTTTGCTGCTATTTTTTGGTTGAAGAAACGAGGATTAATGCCAGGGCTAACATTCTCCAATGAGCTGATCAGCAGAGATGAGGTATGATATCTCAACTGGTTGTCAATTACATGCATTTGTTCCTTGCATTTTGGATTTGATTAACTTAATCCATGGATGGCTAGGCTTGAGTTTAGTTCCACAGGTTGGCCAAAGGGCCTGTATTGCGCTGTAATGTTCTATGTTTCATAGAGTCATTAGAGATGTACAGCATGGAAACAGACCCTTTGGTCCAACCTGTCCATGCCAACCAGATATCCCAACCCAATCTAGTCCCACCTGCCAGCACCTTGCTCATATCCCTCCAAACCCTTCATATTCATATACCCCTCCAAATGCCTTTTAAATGTTCCAATTGTACCAGTCTCCACCACTTCCTCTCAGCTCATTCCATGCACATACCATCCTCTGCGTGTAAGCGTTGCCCCTTGGGTCTCTTTTATATTATTCCCCTCTCACCCTAAACCTATGTTTTCTAGTTCTGGACTCCCCCACCCCAGGGAAAATACTTTGTCTATTTACCCTATCCATGCCCCTCATAATTTTGTAAATTTCTATAAGCCTCTGACCCTCCAGGAAAAACAGCACCAGCTTGTTCAGCCTCTCCCCATAGCTCAGATCCTCCAACTCTGGCAACATCCTTGTGAATCTTTTCCAAACTCTTTCAAGTTTCACAACATCTTTCCCATAGGAAGGAGACCAGAATTGCACGCAATATTCCAACAGTGGCCTAACCAATGTCCTGTACAGCTGCAACATGACCTCCCAACTCCTGTACTCAATACTCTGACCAATAAAGGAAAGCATACCAAACGCCGCCTTCATTATCCTATCTACCTGCGACTCTACTTTCAAGGAGCTATGAATCTGCACTCCAAGGTCTCTTTGTTCAGCAACACTCCATAGGACCTTACCATTAAGCGTATAAGTCCTGCTAGATTTGCTTTTCCAAAATGCAGCACCTCTTGTTTAGCTGAATTAAACTCCATCTGCCACTTCTCAGCCCATTGGCCCCATCTGGTCTAGATCCTGTTGTAATCTGAGGTAACCTTCTTCGCTGTCCACTACACCTCCAATTTTGGTGTCATCTGCAAACTTACTAACTGTACCTCTTATGCTCGCATCCAAATCATTTATGTAAATGACAAAAAGTGGAGGACCCAGCACCGATCCTTGTGGCACTCCACTAGTCACAGGCCTCCAGTCTGACAAATAACCCTCCACCACTACCCTCTGTCTTTGAGCCAGTTCTGTCTCCAAATGGCTCGTTCTCCCTGTATTCCATGAGATCTAACCTTGCTAATCAGTTTCCCATGGGAACCTTGTCGAGCGCCTTATTGAAGTCCATATAGATCACATCCACCGCTCTGCCCTCATCAATCCTCTTTGTTACTACTTCAAAAAACTCAATCAAGTTTGTGAGACATCCGTTCCCACACACAAAGCTGTGTTGTCTATCACTAATCGGTGCTTGCCTTTCCAAATACGTGTACATCCTGTCCCTCAGGATTCCCTCCAACAACCTGCCCACCACCGACATCAGGCTCACTGGTCTATAGTTCCCTGGCTTGCCCTTACCACCCTTCTTAAACAGTCCTTGAAGCACAACTTAAAACTACTCCCGCTAGTGAAAATGTTGTTAATTGCGACTCTTAGATTAGGCAAATGCTACTTTGGCTTTTCTGGAAAGCATCAACCCTAGGATAAGTTGCTGCTTTTTTTTTTACTATTTGACCATTATTCTTAGCTGTCTACCTGTTCTTTACTACAAACTTGGGTGGCACAGTGGCTCAGTGGTTAGCACTGCTGCCTCATAGTACTGGGGTGTCAGGTTCAACTATACATATTGCTCCCAATACAGATCTACTAATTCTGTTATTTCACTTGCTCTAACATTCTAGGGTCTGCATTGTGATTTTGCCTGTCTTATGTTCAAGCACTTGGTACACAAACCTTCAGAAGAAAGTGTACGGTCAGTCATTCAGGATGCTGTCCAAATTGAGCAGGTAATTTCTGTCTTTGATCCCTTCCATTGCAAGACATAATTTCTTTCAGGTTTTATGGAAAGAAAAATAATACCTAGTTATCTGTCTAGTTCCAGTTTAAATGCTGTTAATCCTGTATCACCAAAGAGTCTCAAATTGGGCTGGGGTAAGCTTTAGCACACAATGGAGATAGACAGGTTACAGATGACATTGTTTAAAGACAGTGGCTTGTCATTGTCAGAATAGAGCATACAAAATCAGAACAAGTGGTGACTCAGTGCATATGTGTGGTCAGGAAGAACTTCACTTGCTCTGCTTTGAATTGCCCTGTTTCTCCAGCTCTCAATAACTCCCTGTCACTGCTCCTGATGAGTCTGAGCAAACATAAAGGCTGATTTGGTTGTGTTTTTCTCTGGCCACACCCAGCTTGCTTGTTAGCAAGCACTCAACTAGCTTATCATGCCTTCTTCTCCTCCTTCCCTCACTTCGGAGAAGTAACATGTTGCATCCTACCATGTCTCCTAGCTAGCCCTGTACACTTAAGTGTATAGAGTTATAACTTGTAGCTGTAATGTATGAGTGAAGGTCAACATTCTGTAGGACAAGGAACATTTGGTGTGGTGGGGAGAAGGTGCTAATGTGAAAGATTTAAATATGAAATGTCTTTTCAGGAATTTCTGACAGAATCTTTACCAGTGAACCTGATTGGGATGAACTGCATCTTAATGAAACGTTACATTGAGTTTGTAGCTGACAGACTGATGTTGGAACTGGGTTTTCAGAAGGTATGTTGCAACCAGACTAAGTCTATAAAAATGCCAAGTTCACTGAACTTAAACTAATGACTTTGTTTTTCCTTTGTAGATCTACAAAGTGGAGAATCCATTTGACTTTATGGAGAATATCTCATTGGAGGGCAAAACCAACTTTTTTGAAAAGCGAGTTGGCGAGTACCAGAGAATGGGTGTGATGGCTAATACAGCTGATAATTCATTCACACTAGATGCAGATTTTTAAATGGACCTAAAGAATTGCATGTGTCTGCAAAACTAGATGGAATAAACTTTACTTGAGTTTATAGTCCCACATATCATTGACTGGATTGGATACTGGTCTGTATGATCTACATTTCAATTAGACTTGCACATTCTCTTTTAACAGGTTTCAAGAAGATAGAGGTGATTGCATTACCTCTGAACATTTTAATCGTGAAATTGCACGGTTTACAGTAAACTACATTGGACCAGCATTTTAAGGCAATATTTTTTGGTTGATTCAACTGTTTCAGTGAGCATTTTTTTGTTTCATAGATATTTGTTATAGTTTTAATGTACATATTTTAATGAAAATGCACTTTCTAAATAAAATTCAAACTTTTTTGTACTCTAGTGCCTTGCTTCATGACCAGTTTTATAGCACCTGGTAGGGTTTTAAATTCATGTGAGTAGCGCAATAGAAACAGGTGCTCCTAAGAATAACATGGTAATGCATGGAAGATATTAGAACAGATCTAAAATAGTTGGCATCAACCATTTGACACTTATGCCATTCAGTTGGCTCATGGCTGGCATGCCTCCATCTCCTTCCTACACAAATTTCTCTCTTCTCTCAGTACTTGATCTGTTGACCTCTATCTTGATTATTCAAAAACTGGGTGTCCCCTATCCTCAAATGCAAATGTATCAATTAGCTGTTTTAATAATTCCCAAGATCCTAGTCTAGTATATTAAATCAGGGCACACTGCAAGTCTTGGCGGTGGAGGAGGCCCAGGACTTGCATGTCCTTGGTAGAGTACGAGAGGGAGTTGAAATGTTGGGCCACAGAGCGGTGGGGTTGATTGGTGCGGCTGTTCCGGAGATGTTCCCTAAAGCACCAGTCCCGCACCACCTGATGTCTGGACGAAGAACACCTCATCTTCTGCCTCAGAACACTTCAACCCCAGGGCATCAATGTGAACTTCACCAGTTTCCTCTTTTTTACGCTCTCTGTCTCTTGTCTTACTTGCCAAACTTCCTTCCCACCTATCCATTCCACCCTCCTCTGACGTATTACATTCCTCCCCATGCACCAATTGTACTCTTTGCTACCTTTGCCCCACCCACTCACATTTATCTCTCCACACTGGAGGCTCTCTGCCTTCATTCCTGATGAAGGGCTTTTCCCCGAAATACTGACTTTCCTGCTCCTCAAATGCTGACTGACATGCTGTGCTTTTCCAGTGCCACTCTAATCTAGACTGATTTCCAGCATCTGCAGTCCTCACTTTTGCTGACCAGAAATGTAATTTAGCAGCCTATTACAAAAAGGTTGAAGATCATAGAAGTTTTGTCACATGGAACTCTTATTGTTTATGCACCTCACCCAATACAAACCCATCATTTACAATGCACAGGTGTGATGGAATACTTCCCCTGATTCAGCGCAACTCCCAACAATGAAGTATCCAGACAAAGCAACTGATTTGTTTTTTATTCATCAGTGCAGTGGCAGGTACTGTTTACAAAATGCAATGAAAAAATTCATGAGGTATCTTTCATCTATGTTGCAAGCCAGTGAACATTTACCAAGGGAAACAAAGGATGCCAGATATATGGTAGCATTACTGTTCCTTTTGCTGTTAACGGAAACTCCTGCAGTTGTTCAAAACTTGGGTAATTCCATATTACTTTTAATCCTGATGTGTTTAAAAAATATTATCAACATAAATTCTACACTCATGCTTAATTTGTATCAATCTGTGATTAAAAACAAAAGTTATATAAACTACATGGTGTTGTCTTTAGTAATCTCTATGTTGTAGTACATCAGCAGTGCCCCAGCTGTCACACTACACAAGTGTAAATGGTCATATGGAGATGTGTGCATAGGGATATAGGAGCAGGAATAGGCCCTTCATATTGCTGAGCTTGCTCTGCTATTCAATTACATGATAGATCATCCATCTCAATGGCACTTTCTAGTAGTATCTTCCATCCCTTAACCTTATCAGCCTGAAGAAATTACTGGGTTTCTGCATTGAACCGATGATTGAATCTTCAATGACTTTGCAGAAAAGAATTCCAGAGATTCACCACCCTTACTGAAGACATTTCTCATTTCAGTCTTAAATGACCTACTCCTGAGATTATGTTCCCTGGTTTTAGATTTACCAGCAGAGGAAATAGCTGTATGCATCCTGCCAAGCTTTGTAAAAATTCTGTAATTCCAATTACGTCACCCTCATTCTTAGAACCTTTGAGGGAATGCAAATGGGAATACAGACCCATTTGCATTCCCTCAAAGGCAAAAATATTCTTCATTGGATAAAGGAAGGCTGTGAGGAGCATCTTAAAAGGAGGAAAGGTGGTTATGTGCAGAAGTTTAAGGAAGAAATTCTTAAAAGCAACTGAAAGCAGAGTTGCCAATGGAGGCAATGCAGATCAGTAGGTGCATGGCTGATGGGTGAATGGGACTTGATGAACTAGGAGGAAAGGTGGTTATGTGCAGAAGTTTAAGGAAGAAATTCTTAAAAGCAACTGAAAGCAGAGTTGCCAATGGAGGAACAATTAAAAAAAAAGGCCAAAATTTGGATTCCACAGTATTACAGGCAGTGGTGGGGAGTGGGAAATTAATAATAAGTACAGTAGTGAAATCATGAAAGGATTGATGCGAATATTAGAATTGAAGTGTTACCAGATTGGTAAACAATGCAGATCAGTAGGTGCATGGCTGATGGGTGAATGGGACTTGATGAACTTTGCAGGGCCAAAGTTGAGCATTCCTGATGAGAGGCTTACATCTGAAATGTTGACTTCCCTGCTCCTTGATGCTGCCTGACCTGCTGCTTTTCCAGTGCTATACCTTTCAACCCTGATTCTCCAGCATCTGCAGTCCTCACTTTCTCACAGTTGAAGAAGTTCTCCTCCCTCCACAAGGATCGCAGTGAGTCTCTCTCCCATTGTACTTCCCCAGCTTATCCCCTCTGCCCTAGAGCTCTTCAACCACTTCCTAAAGCAGACCCGCTACTACAACCACATCTCCTCAGCACCTACCCATGCAGCCGACTTATCCCACATGGACTCCAGACTACATTCAGACCATCACAATTTAGACTGAACTGGGACAACCACTGCCCCATTCCTTATGCCCGAAATGTCAACTTTCCTCCTGCTCCTTGGGTGCTGCCTGACCTGCTGTGCTTTTCCAGAGCCATGCTTTTTGACATAATTGGGCAATGTAATGGAGGCAGAGTTAGATGATCTTGGTGATGGCAAGGATATCCTATGAAATTGAGAAGTAGTGTTTAGTCTTCATCAGTATTCTCATCCTCTTGGATATCACACTCCTGCTCCACTCTCTGGCTAGGTGGCAGTTCCTCACCATCAAAAGGGATAGTGGCAAAAAGGAAGAGTTCTAGTGAGGAGAGGAGGACAGGACAAGAGTTTAATGTTTACACCATCAGAAGAGACAGTGGGATAAGAGCCAAGTAGGATGTGAGAGTTAGATTACCTGAAAACATACCAACATCCCAATTACTTTAACCTTGCCACTAGCCGTGGCGATACGATTACTCTAATGATGTCCTGTACTGCCCCCTCTGTTGGGGTGCAGAAATGCAGCTGCTCTTTCACTGCACATATATGCTGCTGCCTGCTGTTAAGGGGTGCCTTGTTGTACATGAGAAGAAGTGACTATGGGCTTTGTGAGTGATATGCCAGTCATAGCTGAATAGCTGGCTGTGTATCCAGTGGGAAGCTTTCAGCAATGCTAAGTGCATGAGGGAAGGTGAACCGATGAATGTGAGGTCTGGTGCTTGCTAAAGGTTATTAGTGGCTGAGTGAAGGGGGTATAACTAATGGAAGCAGTCTTTGAGGTTAATAGTTAAGTTGTGAGGATGTGACTTTTGAAAATTCATTCATACACCTTGAGCGCTGTTTGAAATCAATACACTTCTTGCTGGGGTTACAATGCTGGCATTGACTACAATAGCAATCTGGACAGCCTCTGGCTTTCTGTGGGAGGACAGCCACTCTTGTCCAGTTTTCCAACTGTAACAAAGCCTCCTGTGCTGCAATGCAGGGTAAGCTTAGATGACGTTCTCTATCCTCTTGTGCTAGATCCATGATCTCTGTGCTCAGACACTCCTCAGGAACCAGCTCCAGGAACTTGTTACAGCTAGAACTTGGAGAGGTGCAGTCTATGGATATAGTCTATACATTCAGTCTACTATACTTAAGACTGAGCAGCCTGTATGGGACTGGACTACACACCAGTATCACATAGCAGGCAGCTCAGGCATTGCCTTCCTGCCCTAATCCATTTTCTCCCTTGATGGGTTTAAATTAAAATGTAATTTTGAGGTCGATTCTGCTGCTATTGGAAATGTTGTAAGTGAATAATTGTTCACTTCAGTCTAATTACTGTCCATATCAGGCCTTCAATATCATTGAATATTTATCCACTGCACAGTAGAGGGTGCTCTTTGCAAAGCTCAACTAATAGTGTAGGATGTTCCCATTGCTAACAAGAAACAGAATTTGATAACAGTTTTCGAATTTCGGTAATGTTGTAGGATATATTTTGGTTATGTAAATCAGTAAATGGTTCAATCAAAGCAGGGTCATTTGATCTTTATTTTGTGTTTTTTTTTATCTGCAGCAGTATTGAAACATTGCATTTGTCCGCACTGCCTGTTAACTGCCACTGTTAACTGGCAGTGTTCCCACACACTTAAATGATAACCAGAAACCTGCTGTAATTTGTGGTGCTAATCTTTACTCAGTGATAACACAGTCACCTAAATCAGAGAAAAAGTACTGGGAAAACCAAAGGCATCTAATGGCCCACATCTTAATGGTCTTTTAAATGGTGTTGGAGAAATAATGGATGCACTGGTTGGAAAATTGCTTGCAATTTAGAAAACAAGACAGTTAACCAAACATCTGTCTTTGGGAAAGTGCTGGAATACATTATCAAGGAAGTAGTAGCGTGAGATTTGAAAGCAGCTGTGCATAACACAGTCATAAAATAGTTTTATGAAAGGAAAATCATGTTTGGCAACTCGTTAGAATTATCTGAAGATGTAACAAGAGGGATGCATAAAGGGGAAGTAGCCAATATTTGGATTTCCAAAAGATATTTGATATTATTTTCTTTCTCCATTTTTTTCCCCTGAAATAATGGCACAGAGACTGGTATCCTGTAACCAAGTCTTCCTTTATTTACATATGCACAGTACATGTGCTCTGACCAGCCAGCTCAGAGTCAGTCCCTAGGCTGAGGAGACCTTCTCAATCTCCTGTTTATTTTTTGATATATTTTTAAAAATTCCCTCACACTACCACTGCTCCCAAAGGAGCACCAGTAGTAGTGTTTATATTCTTCCCACATCACCCATTATTGTGTGTTTAGGGACTCAGTAAAAAAGACATCATTGTGCAAGAACTTCATTCTATATTTTCCACCACCAGGAAATCCCCTATGTGGCCAGTGAAACTAAAAGGTATTGGATAGTGTGATCTGAAAGGATTAAAACTGAGAAATGCCTTAAGTCCCACTTTGATGGTGTCACCTGGACTTGGTTGTGAAACAGCTTGGGATCTTGAAGATGTACCATCTGGACCAACCTCCTCGTCTCAGTAACAGTGTCTATCATATTAGCGTAACTTGCAAGTATTTACTGACATGCATAAACTGCATCTTGTTTAAGATAAGAGCCTCCTTAGACCATCAAATGGCTTTCCTCTATTACACAAGACCAACCAAGCCCTGTAGATCCCTACTGGGAAGGAGGATGGTAGCAGAAAATTTGCCAAATAGCTCATGCAATATAATGAGCAGTGATATGGCCTCATCTTACAGCAGGTTCTGCATGAAAGGTTACTGCACAAGATAAGAGCTCGTATTTATGGAAGTGATACATTAACATGGACAGGCAGCTAGCTAACGAACAAGAACAGTTGGGATACACAGGACAAACTACACATCTTGAGGTGCCACAGGGAACAGGCTGAGGCCTTACTACTACAATCTATATTATTGGTTGATGCGATTGAATGTTTTGTAGCCAAATTTTCAGAAATTATAAAATAGGTGGGAAAGAAAGTGTGGAGGAGGATACAAAGGGACCGAGGTAGGTTAAGTGAATAAGCAAAACTTTGGCAGATGGAGTATATTGAAGGGAAATATGGAGTTATTGACTTTGACAAAGAAGAATACAAAAACAGAACATTATTTAAATGGAGAAAGACTACAGAATGCTATGACATAGAGGGATCTTGGTGCTCTTGTGCTTGAATCGTAAACAGAATGCAGATGCACATGTAGTTAAGGCATATGAATGCTAGCCTTTATTTTAAGGGGAATTGAGTATAAATTAAAGGAGTCACATTATAACCACGCAAATCATTGATAAACCAACATCTGGAGTATTGTGTACAGTTTTGATCTCCTTATTTTAGGGTGGATATATTTTCATTGGAGGCAGTTCACAGAAAGTTGACTCGGTTGATTCTTGGGCTGAGAGTTTTGTTGTATGAGGAAAGGCTAAGTAAAATCGGCCTAGATTCATCAGAGTTTAGGAGAAAGAGAAACAACATTATTGAAATGTATGTGGTTCTGAGGTACTTGACAAGGTAGATGCTAAGAGGATGTTTCCTCTCATTGGGGAATTGAGAATCTGGAGGCACAGTTTCAGAGTAATAGGTCTTTCATTTAAAGTGGAGATGAAAGAGAGCTTCTTCTCTCAGCAGGCCACAATAATTTGTATTTTCGACCCGAGAGAGATTTGAAGGTACAATGATATTCAAGGTTTGAGTCATACAGATTTGTCATGATGTGAGTCCCAAAGCAGGAGATAGATGTCACCATTAAATATGGCCACCATCATCCATCTGTTTATGTGCAAATTGCACCCATAGCTCACGTCAGCTCCTGATGGTAATTAAGACAAAATAAATAACTCTTCAAGCATCTTTTGTTCTAATTTAATGTGCACATTCTAGTAATGGCAGGCTCAGTCAAATAAAACTTGAAATGTTCTGAAGAAGAGCTACCTGATCTGAAAAAGTTAACTCTGCTTTCTATCCAAAAATGCTGCCAGATCTGCTGAGTTTCTCCAGCAATTTCTGTTTTTGTTTCAGATTTGCAGCATCCTCAGTTCTTTGTTTTATGACATAATTTTCTCCCATCCACTGAGAGCAAAAAGACTTTCTATTGTGACAATATGGTGTTTTTGTTCTGGTGTTTTTATGAAGAAAGGTTGAGGCAGAAGTGTTTTTTTTAAACCAGGAACAAAAGAACAGCCTGAATGGGTGGGGTCAAGTACACACAGAACCAAGATTTTTAGCTTCAGCTTTCTGTAGCTGCTGGAGTCTTGAAGCTGGTTGTAGGAGCTCTTATTCCTCTGTCCGTTACAGCTAAAATCTGGGACGCTCTTCCTGCTGCTGAAGTTGCATGTGAGACAATCTATTTTACTGAATTTGCCTTTGCCAAGGGTGTGCTTATGAAATGTTTTAACATATAGTTAATGAGTAGTTTATTATTTTGTTAAGTATTTCAATAGAGTTACAGTTAAGCAAATTCTTTTCTTTTTATTTTGTCTGCATTTTAACTATAGAATATAAAATGTGTTTTGCTCCAAGCCTGATAGTTTGATCACAACGCCTTGCACTTGCCTTTACAATAAGAAAAAGTTTGGATTTAGGCTGGGCTTTTGCCCAAAACATCAATTCTCCTGCTCCTCGGATGCTGCCTGACCTGCTGTGCTTTTCCAGCACTACACTCTCGACTCTTATCTCCTTGAGGGGTTTGGTCTGGTCCATAACACTGTGCTAATTGAATGGTAAATATATTATGACTTCAAAATAGGATTAAACAGCTTTGTTATTAAAAAAAAATCATTCTGTACGGTCAGGATGTAAATATCTGCAGGGTGAATTTTGACATAATTATTTTTTGGCACAGAATGGGTCCTTTATGTCATCTTTTTTCTCTCGAACCATTCCTCCAAAATGTACTTGTATTTCTTTGCCAGTGGTGAGTGTATTTACATTTCTTTGTAATACACAGTACCTTGCTGCTAGATGTGAATGTAGAACTCTGTATGCATGTGCAATGCTCCACCTAGTCATAGAGTCATAGAGATGTACAGCACGGAAACAGACCCTTCGGTCCAACTCGTCCATGCCGACCAGATATCCCAACCCAATCTAGTCCCACCTGCCAGCACACAGCCCATATCCCTCTCAACCCTTCCTATTCATATACCCATCCAGAAGCCTTTTAGATATTGTAATTGTGCTAGCCTCCACCATTTCCTCTGGCAGCTCATTCCAAACATATTTCCCCTCTCACCCTAAACCTATGCCCTCTTGTTCCGGACTCCACCACCCCAGGGAAAAGACTTTGTCTATTTATCTTATCCATGCCCCACATGATTTTATAAACCACTGTAAGGTCACCCCTCAGCCTTCTACGCTCCAGGGAAACTACCCTAGCCTATTCAGCCTCTCCCTATAGCTCAAATCCTCCAACTCTGACAACATTCTTGTAAATCTTTTCTACACTCTTTCAAGTTTCACAATATCCTTCTGATAGGAAGGAGACCAGAATTGCATGCGCTATTCCAAAAGTGGCCTAACCAATGTCCTGTGCAGCTGCAACATGACCTCCCAACTCCTGTACTCAAAGCTCTGACCAATAAAGGAAAGCATACCAAATGCTTTCTTCACCATTGAAAAGTGTGGTGCTTGAACCTGTACTCCAAGGTCTCTTTGTTCAGCAACAGTCCCTAGGACCTGACCATTAAGTGTATAAGTCCTGCTAAGATTTGCTTTTCCAAAATGAAACTCCTCACATTAATCTAAATTAAACTCCATCTGCCACTCCTCAGCCCATTGGCCCATCTGATCAAGATCCCATTGTACTCTAAGGTAACGTTTTTCGCTGGCCACTACACCTCCAATTTTCGTGTCATCTACAAAGTTACTAACTATACCTCTTATGTTTACATCCAGATCATTTATATAAATGATGAAAAAATGTAAAGGACAGTCTGCACACAGGGATATGTACTCAGCTCAGGGACTGGACCAGGCAGCATCACTAGGCTCTTTGTTTGCTCTGTCACTCTGAGCCTACTTGGATGCTCACAGCATCCCTATCTTGCAATGCCTTGCTTGCCTTTTTAGTACTTTGCTCTTTCAGCGAAAGAGGCCTAATTAATGCTTCTACTGTCTTGCTGTGCTGTTTAGCACAGGCACAAAACCAAGAAGCTTGACATAGTTATTAGCAGGGCTCAGGTAGGTCAGGAGTGGGATGAGGGTTGGAGATCGGCTTTGCTCAAGGGGTCATGACACGGTAATGCAAGAACAGCTTCTGATAGCACTCCATGGGCTGCTTGGGACAGTCAGAGTCAGGATCTTCTCCTCATAAGAATGAAGATTTAGGGGTTTAGATAAGGTCGACAGTGAGAATCTTTTTCCACGTATGGAGTCAGCTATTACAAGGGGGCATAGCTTTAAATTAAGGGGGGGTAGGTATAGGACAGATTTTAGGGGTAGGTTCTTTACTCAGCGAGTCGTGAGTTCATGGAATGCCCTGCCAGTAGCAGTGGTGGACTCTCCCTCATTATGGGCATTTAAGCGGGCATTGGATAGGCATATGGAGGATAGTGGGCTAGTGTAGGTTAGGTGGACTTGGATCAGCGCAACATCGAGGGCCGAAGGGCCTATACTGCGCTGTATTCTTCTATGTTCTATGTTCTATGAATAACAGGAAGCCCTAGTCTGGGTGCACAAGATGTTAAAGATGTCCCTGGCACATGGGATCTCAGCAGGATCTGCTGAGTGGCAAGTTCTTGTGGGAATGACATATGGTGAGATAGAACAGAAACCAGACATGAGGGATACACAGGGGTGTAGGGCAGCTAATTCATGAGGTGCATTTGATAAGATAAGGTGAGAAAACTCACTAGGCTTTTTTGTAAGAACTCTTCAAAATTTGTGATGCAACTCAGACTTAGTCAAAAAACAATTAGTGCCTGTGTTTGTATTTAAATGCCCAGTGCATTCCCTTTCATGTATCTGTAATTCAGTGGAGAGTGTGCTCTTACTTTTACCATGAGGTGCCAGCTCTGTTGTGACTCTTGTGTGGATGTTGTAACTATTATGGGTGTCTTTAAACAGTCATATTAGGTTCACAATGATTGACAGATGAAGTTTTCAAAAATGTAGCTGTTCCAATATTGTGAAATATAAGTTACAGCTGAAATGTGTGCCTTGTAATTTAGTTTGCTCTGAATGGCTATTTCTAAAATTGCTTTTGTACAAAGACATGTATTACATTCAATCCAGCAGAGGTCTTTGTTGCCTTAGCATTAGAGTCCAGTTGACTGAGGAATTGTCACAAATAAAATCTTTGAGCCTATTAGGATGTAATAGTTTAATAGGAAATCAAGTGCTGTTTTCCCTGGAGCATTGGAGGCTGAGGGATGACCTAATAAAAGTTTATGAAGTCATAAAAACATGGACAGGGTAAATAGACAAGGTCTTTTCCCTGGGATGGGGCAGTCCAGAACAAGAGGACATAGGTTTAGGATGAGAACGGAAAAATTTAAAAGGGACTTAAGGGGCAACCTTTTCATGCAGAGAGTGATGGAATGGGCTGCCAGAGGAAGTGGTGGAGACTGGTACAATCACAACATTTAAAATGATGGGGATATGAATAGGAAGGATTTAGAGGGATATGGGCCAAATGCTGGCAAATGGGACTAGATTAGGTTAGGATATCTGGTCGGCATGGATGAGTTGGACTGAAAGGTCTATTTCCGTGCTGTACATCTCTATGACTCTATAACTTCAAGTGCAGTGGTAGATGTGAATGTGGTGTGTGACAGACTTCAAAGGATTGCCTTCAGCAGTAAGAAGGCCTGGAAGCCATCCAAACTTTTGTATCATTCAATATGTTCATAGAAAGAAAATTAAAATGTGCATTAGTGCAACGCCTTTTAACAAATAAGGAAGCACTACATGCAAATAGTTTTTAAAAATCATACCGAAGCACATAGGGAGAATCCCTCCAGTCAGGTTTCTGTCTGTGTTGCAGTACCACAATGAATAAATCACAAATGTTCATCCACAAAGTTTTAACAAAGGTAAACCTTGCCTCTTCTCAACCTGCCTGTCGCTGATACACATCTGACCATTGTTCACTATCAAAGGACAAAACTATCTTTACAGGGAGGCAGCACAGTGATAATGTCACTAGTTGCTCATCCAGAAGCCCAGGCTAATCCTTTCGGAGAATACGGGTTTGAATCCCACCACGGCAAATTGTGAAACATGAAATCCAAAAATGCTGGGAATTAAATCTAGGCTAAGTGTAATCATTGTCAAATGTTGTTTAAAAACCCTTCCTCTGGGAGTGAAATCTGCCATCCTTATCTGGTCTGGCCTATATATGACTAGATTTCAGAGTTATGTGGTTGACTCTTATCTGCCCCCCATAGGCACTCAAGGGGCAATTAGGGATGAACAATAAAAGGCAGCAATGCCAAGATCCCTGGAACGAATTAAGAAAAAAACCTGGTTTCATTCTTATAAATTTTCTCATAGCCTCACAATCAATTGCAATAGTTTTTGCCCCAGTTCCTGGGCTGTTACCTTTGGTGTTCTTGGTCCACTCTACTTCTCATCTTTATCTGCCTCCTGATGACGGATTCCACATTCAAGCAGATAATAACCAGCTCATCCTCTCCATTGTTTCTAAGTCTCTAATTAAACTGCATGTCTAATATTCAGTACTAGATCAGCAAATATTTCCCCCAACTAAATATTGGCAAGATGGAAGCCATTGTTTTCATTCACGGTCACAAATTCTATTCCTTTATGCCAACTCCATTCCTTTCATTTGCGCCTGTATGAAGCTGCTTTCAATTTTCAACTCCTCTTTGATCCCCAATATGAGCTTCTGACAATGTATCTGTACAATCACTCAGAGCACCTATCACTATCTGCTTAACATCAATCTTCTCCTACCTAACCCCAGCCACATCCTTAACTCCACACTTGACTATTCCATTGTAAAAATGGCCAAGCTCACGTGTTGTACCTTCTGTAAATGTGAGGTCATCCAAAAAAATCATATCTGTCGATGATTTAGAGTTGGGGACCAAGTATAATGTATCAAACTTCACAGATGACACTAAAATGAGTGGTAGAGCAAAGTGTGCAGAGGACACAAAGCCTGGATATCAATAGATTAAGTGAGTGGGCAAGTGTCTGGCAGATGGAGTACAATGTTGGTAAATGTGAGGTCACCCATTTTAATAAGAATAACAGCAAATGGACTATTATTTAAAAGCTGAAAAATTGCAGCATGCTGCTGTGCAGGGGGACCTGGGTGTCCTTGTGCGTGAATCACAAAAAGTTGGTTTGCAGGTGCAGGAGGTCATTACAAAGACAAATGGAATATTGCCCTTCATTATTAAGTGGATGAAGTTTTAGAAATAGTGTGGTTATGCTGCAACTGTAGAGGGTGCTGGTGAAGCCACACCTGGAGTACAATTTTGGTCTCCATACCTGAGAAAGGATGTATTGGTACTAGAAAGGGTGTACAGGAGGTTCACTAGGTTGATTCTGGGTTGGTTTAGGAGGAGAGATTGAGTAGACTGAGACTATACTCATTGGAATTTAGAAGATTGAAGGTGGGGGGGGGGGGGGGGGATCTCATAGAAACATTTAATATTATGAAGGAAATACAAGCAGGGCAATTGTTTCCACTAATGGATAAACTGGAACTAGGGGGCACAGCCTCAAAATAAGAGGGAACAGATTTAGGACTGAGTTAGGAGGATCTTCTTTACCCAAAGGGTTGTGAATCTGTGGAATTCCCTGCCCAGTGAAGCAGTTGAGACTACCCTGTTGAATGTTTTTAAGATGTGGAGGCGGCGGTGTTGGACTGGGATGGATGAAGTTAAAAATCACCCAACACCAGGTGATAGTCCAACAGGTTTATTTGGAAGCACTAATGACCTGATAAAGGAGCTGCACTCTGAAAGCTTGAACTTCAAAATAAACCTGTTGACTATCACCTGGTGTTGAATGTTTTTAATGCAAAGGTAGATAGATTTTTGAACAGTAAAGGAATTAAAGGTTAGGGCAAGTGGGCTGCTAAGTGGAACTGAGTACATGAAAAGATCAGCCATGGGCCAGATGGCCAACTCCTGCTTCTACTTCTTACATTCTGCCCATTTCCTAACTCACAACGTACCCAGCATTTCATTTCTGCTAGCTGGTCTATATTGGTTGCCTATGAAGCAATAGCACCGTTTTAAAATTCTCAACCTTGTTTTCAAATCCCTCCATGCCTTTACTTATTATTATCTTTTTTACTTCTGTCCAATCCTACAACCCTCCAAGATATCTGCGCTCCTCCAGTTTTGTTAATCTCCCATATTCATCCCTTACCACTAGTGGTCATGTCTTCAGGCACCAATATACTGAGCTCAGGTTTTCCCTTCCAAAACCTTTCTGCCAGTTTAATTTTCTTTCCTCCTTGAAGGTATTCCTTAAAACATTGCAGTTTTGGAATCATATTATCCCTACAGTGTGGAAAGAGGCCATTCAGCCCATGACCGACTCTCCAAGCAGCATCTCACCCAGACCCCCATTTCCCATGGCTAATCCATCTAGCTTGCACATCCTTGGACAATTTAGCATGACCAATCCACCTAACCTGCATATCTTTGGAGTGTGGGAGGAAATCCACGCAGACTCAGGGAGAAAGTGCAAACTCTACATAGACAGTCACCCAAGGCCGGAATCGAACTTGGGTCCTTGGCACTGTGCGGCAGCAGTGCTAACCACTAAACTGCCGTGCCATACACAGCATTTTGTCACCTTTTCTAATATCTCCTTACTTAGCTCATTGACAAATATTTTCTGACAATGCTCCTGTGAAGCCTTTGGAATCTTTGTCTACACCAAAAACACTACATAAACACAAGTTGTTGTTGCTGAATACAACAGAGGCCTCACAGCTGGCTGTATTTAATGTTATTGCAAATTGGAGTTCCCTCACACATTTATGTAAGGTAGCAAGCAGGAAACAAGCAATCATAACCTTGTAATAGAGCTTCTTACATATATGCTCAACTGTAAACGTTAGTTATTTCTTAGAAGAACCTAACTTCCAGTTAATTTCCAAATGATTGAAGACACACTCTTCAAATATACCAGGTCACTTGCTAATTTCACTGAATCTAACCAACTGGGCATCATGTCCCCATGGTCCCTATAAGAAAAGCCAGAGAGGTCATTAAGTTCAGGAACAAGACAGCAGGTAGTCAGTTATACAGCAGAGAAACAGACCCTTCAGTCCAAGTTGTCCACGCTGACCAAGTTTCCCAACCAAAACTAGGCCTATTTGCCTGGGTTTGGGCGATATCTCTGTAAACCTTTCCTCTTCATGTATCTGTTGTTCCTACACTTCTCTGGCTGTTCATTCCATATACACACCACCATCTGTGTGAAGAAGTTGCCCCTTTTAAATCTTTCTCCTCTCACCTTAAAATTATGCCCTTAAGTTTTGAACTCCCCTACCCTAGAGAAAGAACCTTTCCTATTCACTTTATCGATGCCCTTCATGATTTTATAAACCTCAATATGGTCGCGCCTCAACCTCCTGCACTTCAGTGAAAAAGGTCCCAGCCTATCCAGCCTCTCCTTATGAATCAAAACCTCAAGTCCTGGAAAGAGTTATTTTTTAAAATAAAAGAATATAAACAGAGAATGAAGGAATAATGAAAAATACAAAAAGATGTTTGTCTCAGTAAGGTTCATTAAGTCAACAAAATAAAAGCTACACTAAACATTTACTGCCTGCAGATCAAAATTATTATAATGGGCAGAAGTGTAGTTTGAGATGATCAATTGATTGATCAGCCAAAGCTTTCAGTAAATAGAAAAGGTAAATATCAGAAAGTAGATTTCTAAAATTCAAATATACACAATGTAATCTATAAATTGTACCCTTTTTGTGTAATCTATAAATTCTCCCCTGTCTGTGTAATCTATAAATTGTACCCTGTTTGTGTAATCTATAAATTGTACCCTGTTTGTGGTTCTCTTTTCAGTGAAAGGACAAAGCTCAGTCTTTCCAGAGCATATCAGCAATTGTTGACCTTTATTGATAATGTAGCTCCATTGGACAGTGGTAATACGGATTATTGGTTCACTGTGTACTAGCACATGTGAGTCATTCATCTATGATAAAGCTGAATGAGAAAGCTTTATCTTCCACTTAATACAAATCCTTTCCTCCCCTCGTCTGAGACATGGTGACCCTTAGGTTAAACCACCACCAGTCAACTCTAATGAGAGAGCAGCCCTATCAGTCTGGTAAGACGTTGACAACTTTATCTTTATCTTACAAATCCTTACTCATTCAATAATTCCAAATGCATTTATTGTATATTGCTTGGAAGTCATCTAAACTGATTGTTATATATTCAATATCATAAGATTTAAAATGACAACTTCAGGAACATTATAGAGTATGTTGTCTTTGCATCTGTCAAACAGCTTTACTTTTCATAATAGGGAATGAGTAATTGTGTGTAGATTCATTGTGTTAGGACATGACAGTCAGTGATGTCTCCTACCAAGCAGGAATAATTGAAGTTATGACCCGGATCTGTGTTTGATTTAGACTGTGAGAGAGACTGCGCCTCCGCATTGAGTTCCACTTTTAAATTTAATTTCACTTCTGTAACATGTGAGTTTGGAAGCTTGGGATCGGAAGTAGTTCTGAGACTAACACAAACAGTGCCAATTTGAGGGGTTAAATGCAGAAACTGGCAACTAAGCCTATCCCTTACATCCTCTCTTCATGTCACCCATATTTCTCCCACCAACCATGCCATTATCCCCTTGGATCAGTGGATGAGTAAAGGTAGAGCTGAGGAGCAATGTAAAAATATATGTGTTTAAAAATAAAAATACATAAAAATATATATTAAAGCAATGTGGAACATTGCTCTAACCTACCGTTTCTTACTATCACCAATAAAAAATTCATTGAATCCCTACAGTGTGGAAGTGAAAGGGCATAATTTTAAGATAAGAGGAGAAAGATTTAAAAGGGACCTGAGGGGCAACTTTTTCACACAGGGTGTGGTGCATTCAGCCCATCAAATCCACACCAATCCTCCAAAGAGCATCCCACCCAGACTCAACCCCCCCACCCCCTGACTCCATCATCCTGCATTTCCCATGGCTAATCCACCTAGCCTTTGGACTGTGGGAAGAAACTGGAGCACCCAGAGGAGACCCATGCAGACACAGGGAGAATGTGCAAACTCCACACAGCCCAGAGGGTGAAATGAAACCCAGGTCACTGTCGCTGTGAGGCAGCAGTGCGGGCCACTATGCTACCCCAAATTCTTGCATAACATATATATTTTCATGTTGCTCCTCAGCTCTACCCTTTCTCCTCTGCTGATCCAGGGGGATGATGCCATGATTGGTGGAAGAAATATGGGTGACATGAGGCGAGGATGTAAAGAATAGGCCCAGTTTCCAGTTTATGCCTTTAAGTCCTTAAGTTGGCACTATTCTTGTTTGTCTCAGAACTACTTCCGATCAAGACACCCTTTCTTTTGTGGATGGAGCACTCAAGGCCACAGTGTGCTCCTCCTGCTCTATGTGGGAAAATTTCCAGTGCCCGGAGGCAGCATGTGTGCAGGAAGTGTCTCCAACTGCAGTTTCCGAGAAGCTTGGTTTTCAGAGCTAGTGCAGCAGCTGGCCCACCCACAAGACGAGGGGGTTTTGTGGACAGCATGTCCAGAGAAGTGGTCATGCTAAGACTCCCCAGGCAGGAGGAACAGATGGCCACCAGCTATAAATAGTTGGGGAATACAGGAAATCCCTTTGGCCATTGACCTGCAAAACAGATAAACCACTGTTGGGAGGAATAGTCTGTCAGCCAAATTTGTTGCACAATTGTTGGCTCTGTTACTTGGAAGAGAAAGAATAAATGTGAGAAAGCTATAGTAATAGGGGATTCAATTGGAGGGGAGATAGGTAGACATTTCTGTGGCTGCAAACAAGACTCCGGGATGGTCAATTGCCACCTGATGCTAAGGTCAAGATATCTCATAGTGTCTACAGGGCATTGTAGAGTGGTTCTGGTGCTCATTGATACCACCATCGTGGATTAAAAGAAGGGATCACTTCCTTTAAACAGAATATAGAACGTTCAGAAGCAATAGTGAGGATTACTTATATATCCCCAAACTATAGTGGTAATGTAGGAGAAGGCTTTAAGCAGGAAATTAGAGATGTAAGCAATAAAAATAAGTTGTAATTATGGGTGACTTTAATCTGAGTATAGATTGGGCAAATCAAATCAGTAACAATATTGTAGAGGAGGAATTCCGCAAGTGTATATGCGATGTTTTTCTGGATCAATATGTTGAGGAACCAACTAGAGAACAGGCCATCCTAGATTGGTTATTTTGTAATGAGAAAGGAATAATTGCTGATCTAACAGTCCAGGCCCTTTTGGAAAGGGTGGCCATATAATATAATTCTTCATTAAGATGGAGTGATGTCGGTGATTCTGAGACTAGAATCCTAGATCTTAATAAAAGAAACTATGATAGTATGAGGCGTGAGCAGTCTATAATAAATTGGAAAATGGATGACAGTGGATAGGCAATGGCAAAAATAGAAAGTATGTATCAATGAATTGCAACAACTGTTCATTCCCATCGGACATAAAAATAATTTGGGAAAGGTGTCCTGACCATAGCTACAAGGGAAATTAGGGATAGTAATAGATCGAAGGAAAATAATTGACCAAATAAAGCAGCAGATCAAAGCAGGAGTTTAGATGTTACCAAAGGAGGACAAGGGAATTGATTAAGAGGAAGAAATTAGGGAACAGAATAAACTTGTGAGGAATATACATATTGTTTGATAAAGCTTCTACAGGTATGTGAAGAGAAAAAGATGAGTGAAGACAAATGTATTCCCTTATAATCAGAAAGAGATGAATTTATAATCTGGACAAAGAGATAACAAATCAATTAAATATTCACTTTGGGAGCAAAACAGGAAGATAGATTACTATCTGAATAGTAAAAGATTGAAAAAGGGGTATGTACAATGTCTGAGTGTCTTTGTACCCCAGTAACTGAAAGTAAGCAGCTGAAAATGTGTTGCTGGAAAAGCGCAGCAGGTCAGGCAGCATCCAGGGAACAGGAGAATCGAGGTTTCGGGCATGAGCCCTTCTTCAGGAATGAGGAAAGTGTGCCAAGCAGGCTAAGATAAAAGGTAGGGAGGAGGGACTTGG
>NC_057712.1:17596420-17617759 GCF_004010195.1 Chiloscyllium plagiosum | reverse complement strand
ACCTCCTTGTGGGAGCACGAGGCAGCGCCGATACAGTCATCGATGTAGCAGATGTAGCCTGCTTGGCACACTTTTATAAGCCTCTGCAAGGTCACCCCTCAGCCTCCGACACTCCAGCGCATAAAATCACCAGCCTGTTCAACCCCTCCGCATAGCTCAAACCCCCCCCCCCCCAGTCCTGGCAAGAACCTTGTTAATCTTTTCTGTACTTGCTCAAGCTTAACAACATCCTTCCTATAGAAAGGTGACCAGAAATGTACGTAATATTCTAAAACTTCCCTCTTCTTCAAATATCTCGCTACATTGTGTGCTATGTGCTTTCTCCATGGTCAGCCAGTCCACTTATTCACTGCCCTTCCCCAAACATGTTCGCTTCCAAATATGTTCAAAACTACCAGCTGACCAGGCATCTACAGCAGGACACTATGGAATTCTTGAAGCAACTGTGCCATCAGAGACTTCTTTATTTCTGCATGCTTCTCTAAACCAAAAGAAAAGTGAACTGTGCACAATATTAGATATTACTTCTTCTGGCAACCCCTGTTTGTCACGATGTGCCGAGAGGAGGTGCATCCAAGAGAGGTCAGAACAAAATGATCCACCTTGGAATGCAGATTACAAGGAGGCATTTTGTTCAAGATACTTGCAATGACCTGAGCAAATCCAATCCAAATGCCAGCAATGCCAAAGCTACTGTCAAAACAATTTGAATTACTGCTCCAGGATCTATATTCTGTAATACTCATTCTTGCAGGCGACACTTGTGTGAAAATTAGTAGTCGAAGCCAATAACTTGTATAATATTTACATTGTTTAGGGTATTGGGTACCTGACCACATTAAGAATGTAGGAACCCTTGAGATGGTATTGGAGATAAAATACTCATGTTCTGATGAAATTGCATACACTTTAATTATATCCCTTGAGAGGGTTTAGGCGTGATCTGACTAAAATGTTAAGAAAAATAAAGGAATTGATTGGACTATGCATTTCAATAGTTTAAAGGGGTACACATTTAAAAATTCACATTACTTATTTTGTTGAGTTGAAACAGGTACAGTGCCTTTCCAACTTAGATCTGCAAAAAAAAGGTTTGATGTCTTAACAGATATAGCTTCCAGTACACTCAGGAATACCAAACTGGGTCTGAATGACAATCCTAAATTGGAGTTCTTGAAAAGGTTTGTAACTCGGGTCGTGGATTTGTTCAGTGAGTTGGTGTTTTTTCGTCTCCAGCGAAGCGTTGGTGGTCAGTCCAAACTGGCATCTATGTGTCTCTGTTCTCTGGTGCTTCCGGTTCTATATCTGAGTGGTTTGTATGTGGGGTCAAGTTCAACGTGTTTATTGATCGAGTTCCAGTTGGATAACCAGGCTTCAAGGAGTTCTCTCGCGTGTTTCTGTTTTGCCTGTGCTAGGGTGGTTATATTGTCCCCAGTTGAATTCATGTCCTTTGTTGTCTGTGTGGGTGGAAATGAGAGAGTACTGGTCATGTTTGGCAGTGGCGAGCTGATGTCATGCACTCGTTTGGTCAGTTTCCTTCATGTTTGTCCAATGTAGTGTTTATCACAGTCTTTGCGGGGTTTCTTGTAGATTACGCTTGTCCTGTTGGATGCGGGTGTCGGGTCTTTAACTTTTGTGAGGACCTGATGAAAGGTATTTACTTGTTTGTGTGCCATCATGATTCCTAGGGGTCTGAATAGTCAGGTAGTTGTCTTTGATATGTTCTTCATGTACAGTATACTCACTATCGTGTCTGGTTGTCTAATGTTTTCTTCTTTAGGTTTGTTGCGAAAGTACAAGAGGATAATGCTGTTGGGGAACTCATTCTGTTTAAATCCCTTGAATAAGTGTTCCTATTCTGTCTTCTGGAGTTCTGGGTTGCTGCAATGTGTCCTTGCCTGTTTGAATAGTGTTCTATTGCAGCTTCGTTTGTGGCTGCTGGGGTGATTACTATTATAGTTCAGTATCTGGTTGGTATGGGTGTTCTTCCTGTACATACTGGTCTGGAGTTCCCTGGTAGGTGTGCATTCCACTAATACATCCTGGAAGGGGAGTCTGTTGTTATTTTCCTCTTCTTTAGTGAACTTAATTCCTCAGCATGTTATTGCTATGGTTGTGAGTTTCTTCCAGTTGTGTACGTTTATGATGACAAAGGTATAATTTATATACCAGATCCAGAGTTTGGGTTGGATAGTGGAGAGGGCTGTCCATTCTAAGTGTTGAATTACTGCTTCTGCTATCAGTCCTGATATCGAGGAGCCTATTGGTGTACTGTTGATTTGGAGAAAGTGAGGACTGCAGATGCTGGAGATCAGAGCTTAAAAATGTGTTGCTGGAAAAGCGCAGCAGGTCAGGCAGCATCAAAGAAGCAGGAGAATCGACATTTCGGGCATAAGCCCTTCCTGAAGAAACGTCGATTCTCCTGTTCCTTTGATGCAGCCTGACCTGCTGAGCTTTTCCAGCAACACATTTTTAAGCAATGTATTGTTGATTTGTCTGTATACTGACCATTGAATGTAAAGTGAGTTATGAGGCATAGGTCCAGTAATTTTAACATGCTTTTCTTGTTGATGCTGCTGGTATCCTCATATCCACTTCATCCAATAGTGTGGCAGTGGTATTCTTGGCCTGTTTGATGTTTATAAGCCTTCTTAACAACTGTTTTAATTTTCCTGGTCACCTTCAGAGAATAATACACTTGAACATGGAGGTCCCTCTGCTCCTGTACTCCGATCACAGTTATTCCATTGAGTCTGTGTCATCTCTCTGTATTTCTTCTACCAAAATGCATTATCTCACATTTCACTGCATTGAAATTTAGCTGTCTGCCATTTTGGCCAACTTGTTAATGCCCTTCTGAAGTTGCTCCACATCATGCTCACCATCCACTATCCTCCCAAGCTTAGCTGCAAATTTAGAGATTTCACTCTCAACATCCATCTCCAAGTTGTTTGGATGATCAGAAAAAGCCAGTGTCCCAACTCCGATCTCTGGTGAAACACCACTTTCAACTCATCGCCAGTCTGAAAATTGATCTATACCTACCCTCTGTTTCCTTTCTTTTAGCCAACATCTAATCTATGCTGCTGAGGACGCATCCACTTATCAATCCCAAACATTTCTAATTTATTAACCAACTTGCCACGTGGTACCATACAAAATGTTTTCTGAAATATACAATATTCACAGCACTAACCTCATTCACTTCCTATGCCACCTCGTCAAATAGCTCAAATTTGTCAGACATGACCTGCCCTTGACAAATCCATGTTGACTGTCCAGTATTAGCTTTATTTTCTCTAAGTATGTATGCACTGCATCCCATATTATGGCTTCAATCAATTTTCCCACTATTGATGTCAAGCTGACAGTCCTGGGTTATCCTTTGCCCTTTCTTAAACAACAGTGTCATATTTGCAATCCTTCAGTCCCCAGGGCCTAATCCTGTGTTCAGAGATACCTGGAAAATTTCTGTCAACGGTTTCACGATTTGCTCCCTTACCACTCTCAACAATCTAGGATGCATCACATCTGGTGATTTCTTTACCTGGAGCGCTGCCAACTTCTTAACACCCCTTCTTTTTCAATTTCTATACTGCTCGTAACAAATGCATGCCCAAACTGTGTCACTGCTAATAGTATTGAGATTCCTTGATGGTGATATGTGCAGTTACCAAGCTCATGGGCAGAGACAGTGCCCCTGGAAGTGGCAGAGTGCTTCTGTTACCTCTTCAGTGAAATATATTCTCTGAACAGCTATCCGTCTGATTCATCCTATTGTCTTTCTCAGGCTCTCAGTCATTGCACATGCACTTTGGTATGGCCTCTTCATTTCCTCTGCCCGTGTTTATGTGGAGCCTTTATGTGTTGCCACTGTTTCTTCTGTTCCTCTAAGTTAAATCTCCTTTGGATTTCTTTACATCAGCCTTCAAGCCATTCTGATACTCTGTCGTCAATCTCAAATTGGTACTCAAGCTTCTTTGTAAACTTCAGTTTCAGTAATTCTTTGTTCTTTGTCTTTTTACTGAATAATTATCAGAAAATTTTAAGCTTGCAATCTGTACGTTTTGTACCGATTCTGACGGTACTGCTCTGCCTAATTTATATGCACAAATTTGAACAGCCTGTACTTGGTCTGTAAATAATGATCTAATCTCACTACTGCCGTTGCTGATGAGGTAGTTGAAGGATTAAGAAAGTCATAATTATGAGGGGATTCACATGGCTGAAAAGGCCACATGTATACCTTTCATTGCTGTTAAAATGTATAAGAAAATCAAAAATATAATATAAACATAAAGCATGATTTTAAATTGCATTTCTGCCTGCTTCACACCGCTGAATGATTTGATTAGAGTGTTACTGTTTTGCAAAAGTTGAGCTTTGTAATTTAATCGAAAATGCTTTTTTTAAAATCAAAATCTGTTTCCAGAGGTCAAACTTGGTTGCAATGCAGGAAATGGCAATCAAAAATAGCACTGTGAAAAATTCATGACACACAGGTGTCACCATACAGCTCAAGGTCACTTTTGTTGTATAACAGGAAGTGGCAGTTGTCTTAACAACAAGATGTAGATTATTGCATGACAATAATAGGTACAAATGAAATTAGCTAGTTCAACATCATTTCTGTGAGGAGCCAGAGGTGGCACATCTGACCCCATTGGGACTGTATTAAATCATCAGACTGAATGGAGTCTAACACAGTATTAGCATTAACCCTTTCAGAACCATTACCTTTTACAACATCTATCCCAATTATTTTTTATCCATTGTTAACATTTATTAATTCAGATCTGTAACTATTTTTATACTTGTCACTACCCCATTGCACCCCTAGTCTTTGACAGTACAAGTACAGGTGGTTGAAGAGGTTTCACAACTCTTCCTGAACACATTCTCTTCTGATTGGGAAGATTGACAGGTCTTTGGCTGGAGGACTATTGAGTTTGATTCTGATCATCTGTCAATCATTTCTTTACAACAGGATCTTTTGTCTCTTGATGTCATTTGTGGAGGATGTTGGTCCTTTTAAACTCATTGGTTGGTCCATGACTATTACTAATCTCTTCAATCCCCTTTGCAGAGAAATTCTTCCCAATAACTCAGGTAGTTTCTCCATAACAATATCTCAGGGATCTTTAACCGTGTGAATGTCCACGACGGGTGATAGCTGCTTTGTGGAAACAAGCATTGTCTGCCTTACAGTATCCTGGTTTCCCTTCATCTTCCCTAATAGTTATGATCTCAACAATTCTACTAAATTGGTCAATGTGATATACCTTTTATAAAAGTATGTTCACTTGTTTAATCATATTATGCTTTTTTGATTGCATCGTCAAGACTTGCAGCACTTTCCTGATGTCAGGATAACTGGCCTGTAGTTATCTGTGTTCTCTCTCCCATCTTTCTCAAGTAATGTTACATTTGCTAAGGGTTGAAAATGCTGGAGCTACTTGAAGCGAAACATGTTTGACCATATATGCAATTAATTTGCACCAGCTCCACTCTGAGTTAAAATAATCATAGATGCCATAGGTAAATGGTACCCACTCCTTTACCACCCCCCCCCCCCCCCACCCCACCAACCAACATTATTGCATTCAATCTTTACTGTTGCAAAAGTTCATGACAAGTCACTGAAATTAAATCCATTTTCAACATGCCTTCTCATATAGGAAAGATTGATAATCATTGGTTCATTTTGAGGATTTATAAAACATTTCCAAAAGTATTTTCATTACATAACTGGAACAACACATCGATGGATTCCCTAGGTCATAGATGTCACAATATTTGGATTGTACAATGTAAATATCGGAATGCAAGTGCACGATGTGGGAAATGGTGATTGAATATTTCACTTGCATATTCATGCTTTTATGCAATCATTTGTCCTGAATATAGATTGTAAGTGTTTTTCATTTATGTAAAATTATGACAGATTGTGAATTAATTATGCTTCAGCTGTTCCATACCTGTGTTGACATTAAGTAAATGCAAACCATTCATTGTGATATATTTGTCTTTGAGGCCTGATAATGCAATATGTTGCACAAAAGTGAAGCTTCTCTACAAAGAGGTTTTTTTTTGGTCACTGCACTATTTTACAGAACCTCAGTGGTGCACTAATGTGCTTGTGGTTTGGGGTAAAGGTCAGGGTTGCAATGTGCAATCTGGTGCATGTGGTTTAGAGAAGTTGCTCTGTCTCGCCCCAAACTCAACACCTTAATTAGGAGATCATTTGTGACATCAAAATGAGAGTGGCCCACTTCATACGTAGCGGTATGATATTTTCTCACCATCCATGAGAAAATTCTATTATGCAATATGGAAATCAGAGATAATTTGAAATAGGTACCATTCTGTCCTGTTAGGAGCTGACACCAAATCTCAGAATTACAAAGTGCCACATAATACAACAAGTGCTTCAACTTCCTTTGTCTGTCTAACTAATCAATATAATAGAATGCATTGGCTAGTGTGTGCATCCTGTTGCTTAAAAAAACATAAGAATTATGAGCAGGAGTAGGCAATACAGCCCCTTGAGCCTCCTCCACCATTTGATGCAATCCTGGCTGATCTCATCTCAATCTTAATTCCACTTTCCTATCCGTTCTCCATAACCTGTCAACCCATTATTAGTTAAAGATCTCTCCATCTCCTCCTTAAACTTACTCAATGTTCCAGCATTGACTGCAGCCTAGGGTAGTGAATTCCACAGATTCATAATTTCTCCTCATCTCTGTTTTAATCTGCTACACCTTATCCTAAAACTATTCATCATTCTAGATTGCCTAGCATTAGGAAACATCATTTTTATGTCTACTTTGCCAATCCCCTTTAGCATCTTATACATCTCAAATAGGTTTCCTCTCCTTCTTCTAAGTTCCAGACAGGATAGGCCTAGATTGCTCAATGACTGAAATCAATCTAAAATTATATTCTGTGTTACACTATTTAAAAAAACTAATAAACAAAGGAATTTATTTGACAAGCGTGAGAACAGTTGCAATCCCTCAATGAATTTGACAAGGCAAAGAGACAACTGCATCAAATTGACACAGAAACAGAGATATGTGTGAAAACCGAGTCACAGTTTACAAATCACACTATCTCAAAACTGGTGTAATGGTAACATCATTGGATTAATAATCCAGCACCCAATTGTAACACTCTACCACTATATAATAAATGCTAAGATTTTCTGAATAATAGGTCTTAAGCTAACTGGCTTGCCATTACCTGTTTTTTTTGCTTCCACTTTTTGAATAAGATTGTTAATTCGGAAATTACCTTTTACAAATTTACCACTGGCTTTTATCTGATCTCATGAGTGAGTAATTAGTTGCTAGAGCCTGCATCAAGGGCAGCATCCTTAAAGGCGGCGGTGGGGGGGAGGTAGATATCTCCTCCAATAAATGTTGAGGAAGAGCCTCTGGAATATGTTAAGTAGTCCTCATACATTGGCAGAGTCAAGACATGTGAGGCTGGAAAAGCACAACAGGTCAGGCAGTGTCCGAGGAGCAGGAGAGTCGACGTTTCGGGTATAAGCCCTTCATCAGGAATGTCATTAGCAGGTAGCCTCTCTCAAAAAGCCATCTTTGACAAGAAGATCCAATAGCAGATCAGCTTCTACAAACCATGGCAGTGGGTGCAGACAACAACATCCTCCATAAGTGAACAGTTGTAGTCTTCAGGCTCCTGTAGTACAGTGACACCGGGACTGAGTATCAGTAACAGAGATGGGCTTGAATGAAATTCCATCAGCAATGCCTCCATCACAAAGTTCCGGATTCATTGGGAGAACTAGTGAACCATGTGAACCAACTAGCAAAGCTAGAGTCCTTCTTGAAGTCAGTCCTTCAAGGATTCAGACAAAGTTCCTGCAAAATCAACAGCAACGGACTGGACACTGTCCTCATGGCCAAAATGTGTCTCCTCCACAAAGTCCCCAATTCTCAAATGGCCAACATTTCAGGGGTTCTGTACCCTGTAATTGCATTGATTGTCAAACCTTTTTTAATTCAAGGACAGTATTTTAAATGGATTTGCAATCACTGAGTTTCCAAATAATCAGAATATTAAATAATACTCACTATACGAAACTGGTGCTTTTAAAGAAGTTTTTATTAACAATTATCAAGTTGGAGCCTGGAGAGACACCAGGAACTGGAGAGAGCAGAATCCTGGAGAGAGAGCAGGAACCCAGAGAGAGAACAGGAGCCCAGAGGGAGTGAAGGATACCAGTGAGAGAACAGGATCCCAGAGAGCAGGATCCTGGAGAACAGAATCCCAGAGGGAGAACAGAATCCCAGCGGGAGAGCAGAATCCCGGAAAGAGAGAGCAGGATCCCAGAGGGAGAATAAGTATCAAAAGGGCTGGAGCATGGTGAGTTCAGCTGCAGAAAGGAAGCAGATGAAGGAATAAGTATTAACAGCAGCGGTACAGGGAGAACAGAGAATGGCTGTGATTGCTTCTCACTTGCTCACTTTTGAGAATGGTGCCCTGGCTTTTGCCTACCTTTAAGCCCATCTTTATAAACTGCTAGGGGCTCGTGTGTCTTCGGTTTGTAACCTAATGGTTGCCGACCTTTCTAACCATCTGAATCTTCATAGGTCATCAGCATTTTCACAGTGCCTGCACACTAAAAGCTAAAAACACACACATTTTGCCAATGTTTTTGTCACACGCCACATTATCCTCATGAGTGCAAAATGAAAACCTTTGACAGAGCGTGTCTTCTGACAGCAATACTCAAGGTCTATACACCCAAAGGGCTACTTAAAAGCCAGAAATGTCTCCTCAGAAACACATTTCTCTTTCATCAACTTCATCCTGGCTTGCACTGCTTCAGTGAAATCTCTGAATCTGTTGAGCCACCATGAATGGAAAAAAAAATCATTTGTTACTACTGTTTCTGACTGTGAGTATTCACAACCAGTTTCCAATTCACAGAAGAGCAATTACACTCTTAACTAATCTCAGAATACATTTAAAAGCAATTAACCTGTAGTTAGTCCCAGTTTATGTTTTATTTACAGCGATTAGATCTGCTGCCTCATAGAGAAAGTTAGCATTGGAATAAATTATTCATTACATGCAGTAATACTTCTGTCCTTGTAAAACAATGGGGGTAGATTTTAATTTGTGCCTCCACAGTCGGTCAGAGTACAGAGTAAGAACTTAGTCAGGGAGGAACAAGTGCCCATCACGAGGCATGTCCTATCTCCCTTTCATTTAAGTCACTGCAATCAAAATTGTCTCCACCCATTTGTTTTTAACAACTGATAAATGTGACCCTTTGTCAAACCTGACAAACAGGCACATTTTAACTCAACAGTGAAGAAAAATGTAGACGCTGTCCAGAGTTCCTGATCTACAGCTATTCATTGGAGAAACACACTGGGGATAATTATAGATTTCTGGCAATAATGTAAAATGGGTAATATAGGATTGGATCAGGGATCTGTTATATACTATGCTTGCTATTGTCCATTTTATTGAAACACCCAAACACAAAATTTCCCTCAGTCTGTGGTCAGTGGGGCTTACAGTAAATTTGCCTCTATTCCAATCAAATCCCCTCTGTCTATGATACAGTTTGTTACAGAGGGCTACAGAATGAATGCTCATATCAATGTGCCTGTTAGACATTGCAGTGCTGCAAATCTTCTACAATGCTACACAACATTCTGCCTTCACATATATTGAGCCAGTGCCTGTGTGTGGAAACTGATGATGGAAGATGTAGCATCAGGACAGGAAGAAGAACACGACACATAGCACAAAACAATGTTGCTTCATTTTTTACAGTCAGTCATTAGAGTGAAAATACTTTGTAGCAAAAGGAGAAAAAAATTAAGATTTAATTTCCTAATTGCTGCATCATCCCGTTTTTCTGATTTAGGGTCCATGTCTATAAATTCTCTATGCAACAGAAAAGTAATACTGAACTCAACTGATTACCTGTTTCAGATCATAGAATCCCTACAGTGTGGAAGCAGGCCATTTGGCCCAACAAGTCCACACCGATCCTCCGAAGAGTAACCCACCCAGACCCATTTCCCTACCCTATTACTGAACATTTACTCCTGATTAATGTACATAACCTACACATCCGTGAACACTATTGGCAATTTAACATGGCCAATTCACTTAATCAGCACATCTTTAGATTATGGGAGAAAACCAGAGCATCCAGAGGAAACCCACACTGACAGTCAGCCAAGGGTGGAATCAAACCCAGGTCCCTGGCGCTGTAAGGCAGCAGTGCTAACCACTGAGCCATCGTGCTGCTGTAATTTTGAATATCATCCATCTTGAGCCATCTAGCCCATTTTCAAATTGTTGACTTTTCTGAATGAGCAATGCATAATTCCAACTCTTTACATTCTTTTTCTGCACTTAAGCTGCAACTGTTTATTTCTCCACAGTCACAATGACTTTTCTTTACTGTCTACCTATTCTTTGAGAGGTTATCTGTTTACACCATTTGCTGTTTCTGCCTTGGTTGACAGAGCAGGAATTTTCTTCATTGCTTAAGTATCTTTTTATCCTTTCAATGTTTCTTTTTATCAAAATGCTTATGTATTTAGAACTGCCTATCTACAGAAATATGATTAAATTCCCCTGTCTTTTCTTCTCATTGGGACCCTGTTATGGCTGCCACAAGACCTTTCATTGTCTTATCCAGTAACTTTGCATGGAGTCTACAAGTGTCACAGTGAACATATGTTATATGTAACTGATACTCCCCTTTTCGGCAATTTTATGTCAGCTGAAAGCCCCAGGCAGTCACATTGTCACCTTTAGTCATGGTCAGCTGCAATAGGGTAATTGTGGTCATCATCAGAAATACTGAAGGATTTCATTCCTCTTCATCCTTCAATGTCCAAAGCAAGAAGAGGTTTGACTACCTGTTATTCTTTATCAGCTGTCTGTCATAAAGTTAAGACTGATTCTTTCTTTAAATAGTTGAGTTTCTGACAAAATGTCAAGGGATTGCCAGTCCATGGTGAGGTGCTTGCGTTTCATCTTTCTGGTGTAGATTCATCCTCTCCAAAATGCCACTATAAGAATTCGTATTCCTGTGGAATGCATTTCTAGCATTTGTTAGATTCTCCGGTTTTTGTTACTATCATATGATTAGAAATTGCTGATTATTTAAAAGTTTGGAGTTTTCTGCCTTTTGGTGGTTTTCATGCCTAAAAGAAGCTGCTTTTGCACTATTTCAGGAAAATAAAATGGCAGAATCAATCAACGAAAACTGCTTTCTCACCTACCCATCAACATCATCGTAAAATCACTCTCTTTTTGAAAGCGTGTAACTCAGATTTTGTTTGTGATAATGCGCCAAATCAGTAACTTAACTTCACAGAATCATTAGTTTGTGCATTGATTTTCTGAATGTTTAAAACTGACAAACAACTGTATTTCTCTTTCTTCCCCCATTACCTTGTTTCTGTTGAGCACCTAATTCTTTGTGTCTGAGAATGGACTTCTATTCATCAACAGTTTCAGTCCATAGAATTGGAATTTCCATCAGAACCTTGTCTCAGGTTTACAGCAGGAGCCTTTTATATATTTACTAAGTTAAGCTAAATTATCAAACAGTCTCCTTTAACTTTGCAGGAAAAGTCTTGGAACTAGTGGATTTGGCTCAGTGCAAAAGTACAAAAGAAGATGGAAAATTTTTATGAAGAGTAACTGAAGTTGCAATTTAATGGCCACTGGCTTTCTGCCCCCCTCACCCATTCATAGTTTTTGTTGTACACCTGACTGCATTGAAACCTTTCTGCCTTCTGGCTGCAAAGTAACAGAGTGAAATTATTCACATGGTTAGGGCTTTATTAATTTCACTCAATGAGGCACTCCATACAACATCTGCAGCTCTTTCTTTTGGATACCTCCTAGCATAGAAGCAAGTGGTGGATTTGGAGACCTGGTTAAAAGCACTGATGAGTATCCAACAGAAGGATATTATTGAGTGAAGTTGAACAAACCACTCTTATCCAGCAATTTCCACTTTGTTACATTGCATCCGGAGCATGGAAAGATTCCAGTAAATCTATTGCGAAGTCAGTCATTTAGTACTGTGAGGCCAGGTCATTGGCAAAGCCTAGGGCTGGGAAAGAGATCAATGGACTAGATTGGAAGGTCTATCTCACACCTCACAGGCCTAGCTTTTTGCCTCCACACAAAATGGTCTGGAGGCAGCATGAACCTGGGGAACAGGCAACGCAAACATGGTTTTCATTCCAGTCCCCATGATAGATAAGTATACAGCTGTCAATATGCATTGGTATGTACTTGAAAATTGCTGTAATTTCTTCCTTGTTTTACCTGGCATGTTTTGAAGACAAAGTGAGAAATGCAATGCTACAGTTAGCTCAGTATTAAAAAAAGATTCATACATAATACATGGGTGCAAGTATTATTCATTCATGGGATGTGGGCATTTATGTGGGATAGCCTAGCATTTATTGCCTTGTGATAGTGAAGGAATGGAGATATATTTCCAAGTCAGGATGATGTCGGAAGGATGTTCTGAAACTTGAAAAGTTTCACAAAAGATTTACAAGAATGTTGCCATGGTTGGAGGATTTGAGCTCTAGGGAGAGGTTGAATAGGCTCCATTTCCCTGGAGCATCGGAGGCTGAGGGGTGACCTTATAAAGGTTTATAAAATCATGAGGGGAATGGATAGGATAAATAAACAAAGTCTCATCCTGGGGTGGAGGAATCCAGAACTAGAGGGCATAGGTTTAGGGTGAGAGGGGAAAGCTATAAAAGAGACCGAAAGGGCAAGTTTTTCTCACAGAGGGTGGTACGTGTATGGAATGAACTGCCAGAGGAAATGGTGGAGGCTGGTACAATTGCAATATTTAAAAGGCATCTGAATGGGTATATAAATAGGAAGGGTTTGGAGGGATATGGGCCAGGTGTTGGTAGGTGAGACTAGATTAGGTTGGAAAATCTGGTCGGCATGGACGATTTGGACCGAAGGGTCTGTTTCCGTGCTGTACTTCTCTATGACTCTCTGACTCTATGTGTGCCCTGGAGAGAAAGTTAGCAGATGATGGTGATACCGTGTCCTAGTTTCCCTTGTCGTTCCAGTAGAGATGCCAACTTTAGATGGTGCTGTCAGAGATGTGATGAGTTACTGCATTCTATCTTGTAGTTGGTATATGTTGCTGCCACTGTGCATTGGTGCTAAAGGGAGTGAATATTTAAAGTGACGGATGAGGTACCAATCAAGTTGGATGCCTTGTCCTGGATGGTGTCAAACTTCTTTAGGTACTGTTGGAGATGCACTATTCCTTCATACTCCTGATTTGTGCCTGTAGATAGGAAATATTTTCCTTACCACAGAATTATTAGCCTCTAACCTCTTGTAGCCACAACATTTTTATGGCTGCTTCAGTTCAATTTCTGGATTTCATTTGGTTGGGAGTGGGTTGGTGGTTGGGGTTCAGTACGCTACTGAGTGTCAAAGGAGATGTATGGATTGTATATGAATCTAAAGTAAGGTTTATTCCATGAATAAATTATATGGGTCATCTTTATAAGTGAAATATGCTGATTAATTTCATATGCATAGTTTAACTTCAGTAACACTTTGTTAGGTATCCCATGTCATTGCTCACAGATAATCTGAAGCTTGGAGTATGGATTCTCGTGTCTAGCATGGTTGCAGTAAGTCTGATGTTGCAGTGCAGCAACATTGCAACAGCAATAAATAACTGATTTGACTTCACACTTCCCCACATTATACTCCATCTGGCTCCTTGTGGGACAATCATAATTTGTTTTTTTAATGTTGATTGAGAGGTAAGTAATGATCAGGGCGCCAGAAATAACTCTTCAAATCTCCTGCAAAATAGCAACTTTGGATACTTTACACCCACCTAAAAGGATAAGTATTGTGTATATTAATTTTCCTGTGACATTGCTTATAGGCAGTTAGGATCATCGTGCTAATGTTCAGCTATTACATTATACAAGTTACACTCTTGAATTTATCAACTTTGTGATGAAGAACCTTTTTTGTATACTGCGCTCTTTTCCTTCCTCAAAATCTAACATGCCCTGCTATTGAAATAATTAGAAATAAATATTGTTTGTTCTTTCTGGATTTGTAGCTCTTTGTGAAGTATTGTTGATTTGCAGCAAGGAGTGTTTCTCCAGTGACCCACACTGGTAACATTTATGTTCTTGACAAACTTCTGGAGTGGTCAACACAGCTTTAAAATGCTGCACTTATATTCTCCTCTGGATTTGGTAAAAATGACAGTTTTCCTGTCATTACACACAGAAAAGAAGCCCACATCCGACAGCTTGGTGGTTCAGAGATATTATACAACTGCTAAACAGCTGAAAATGCTGTAAACATTATCGTTTTAAGTTTGTTTCTGTCCCCATTGCTTATATTTCAGTGCTGTCATTTATAAATGATAGGGCTGTCTTCATGTTCTCTTGGGAGGATTCTCTGTCTGTGCAATTCTGGCATTTTGGGGGGAGATTTGGAGAGTTGTTTTGCCAATGGGTGTCAACCTTATTTCTGCTTCATACCAATCATTGATAGTCATCTCTGATCAATGCCAGACATTGGAAGCACTTCCTAATGTACAAACGCTTGTCAAATTAAACAGTAAATAACTACGTGACATTGAATATTGTATTTTCCATCACTGCAATGCTAGTAATGTGGGATGCTGGTAATATCACTGCGTTTCTGGCATACAGCATTTCTCAACCAAAGATGAGGCACTTAAAAGCTGAAGGACTTATCCAAGACAGTTCAATCATTTGATTAATGTAGTTTCCACTTGCTGGGAAATTGTGCTGGCAGGCTTTGGGACCAATGTTTTCCTTCCGTTCAATGGGGAGTCAATCCCTGGAAGTTTCTGCTGGGCCCAAGTCCTGCAGTAGCAATGATTTTCCCCTTCCTTTTCCTGACGCAGATGGGATGCCATAATAAGATTAAAATTGTGCCAGAAGGCTGGCCCCATTGTGAAATACCAGCAATACCAGCACCAAGCAGTGTTGTGAGAATCCAGAACTTCCACGATGCCCGTATACTCTACACCCAGAATTCGAATGTAAAATCTCCATTAGCGTAATCTAATTTTATGTGTGAATTGGAACCAGCTTTGAAACTTATTTATCCACACCAATTTGCATTATCGCAGTTTAAATGTAACAAAATGTCCTGGTAGTTTTACAAGAGGATTATTCAACAACCTTTAGCGCTGAGCCACATACGGAGATATTGGGATCAGCGAACAAAAATTTGGACAGAGAGATAGTTTTAAGGAGCATTTTAAAGAAGGAAAGGAAGGTGAAGAAGCAGAGATAGTTTCGGAACAATTCTAGAGCTTAGGCAGGGCAATTGAAGACACGGCCACTGCTGCTGTAGAAATAAAAATTGGAAGTTATGTGAAGGCAGAAAAGGATCTGAAAGTCTTCTTGCGTTGAAGGGAGAGATGATGCTGTGGAGGGATTTTCAAACTAGGATAGCGATTTTAAAATCAAAGCATTCTGTGCATTTAAGTTACAAATTCAGGGGTAGAAATTGACTTAAGCTAGTTGTCAGGGCTCCATGCTCAACTTGTACATTTGGACAGACTCAACAAATATTCTGAACTGGTACCAACTGGCCAACTTGATGATAAATATTTTAAGTGGCCAACCTTTTGCTTTATTGAGTGTAACAATGTTTGTAAGTATGAGTTATACTTGGTAGTCAGTCTATTTTGGCAAAATTGCTTTCTTATGCTCTAGAGTTGCTTTGTTCTGCATCTGGACTTCTTCATGTATGTTGTTAAGTTCTGAAACTCTTTAGTCTCTTGTTCTACTGTAGATTCATCATAGAATCCCTGCAGTGTGGAAGCAGGCCATTTGGCCCAACAAGTCCACTCCAACCCTACGACGAGTATCCCATCCAGACCCATTCCCCTACCGTATTACTTTACATTTCTCCTGACTAGTGAATATCTACTGGGTTACTGGTTAGATTAGAAACAGAGAAAGGTGGCTGGACTCACGGGATGTATTGGAAGTGGTTAGCACTGCTGCCTCACAGCACAAGGGTCCCAGGTTCGATTCCAGCCTCGGGTGACTGTCTGTGTGGCGTTTGCACATTCTCCCCGTGTCTGCGTGGGTTTCCTTCAGGTGCTCCGGTTTCCTCCCACAGTCCAAAGATTGTGATGTGCAGGTGAATTGGCCATGCTAAATTGCCCATAGTGTTAGATGCATTAATCAGAGGGAAATGGGTCTGGGTGGGTTACTCTTTGGAGGGTCGGTGTAGACTGGTTGGGCCGAAGGGCCTGTTTCCACACTGTAGAGAATCTAATCTAATCATAACTTGTAGCTGATGCACCCAATAAGTAAATCTGGATGGGACTGCAGGAGGGATAGATGTAAGCTGTATACCAGTGTTTGTAGAGTTCTCTCAGCTGTGCAGTCAAATTTGCAGGTATTCCTATCTAAAAAATATTTGAACATGACCTGGATTAACCTACAAGGACATATGTTGCAATCTGTATAATATAACAATGGCCATTTGTCACATTTATAGTTAGTAATATTTTGCATAATGTATGAATCTCCTATATGGTAATAATATGAATAACTTTCCAGGTTTTAAGTTACACACACATAAAACCAATAATACAGCAGCTGTTGCACTAATGGGCTTTTTATAGTTCCGCTGTGTGCTTTACTTCAGTAAGATACTAATTACAGTTAAAAACAATCCATTTACCTCTAAATATAACCTTGTAATGGCAATTGATTCAAATTAGTAATAATAAAGCATGAGGGATGTTTTATTTTGTTAGAATTGAGGCAAAAATGTATTTTTATTTCATTTTGCAACACAAATATGAATTTTGTTATAATGCAGATCAGTTATATTATTTCTATCATCTGCTGTGTCTTCTAAGAAGTGTATTTGGTGAAATTCCAACATTGCCTTTTATTCTCATTATGCGACCTGATGAGAGGAAGTAAAAGGAATGAAGAAATAATTACTTAGACATGCACCGGCTCATTTATTTTCTTTCTGCCCCAGCCTGTTCCAACTTTCCCTCAGCTCAGGCTAGATGCAGTCACTTAGGGTTCAAGTGGACAACCCTCCAGTATCTCATGTAACTACCGTTTCTTGATCATTGAGTCCAAGCAGTGTTATTGGATGTCAGGAGCACCACAAATGATTCTGATTTAATTGTATCCAGCACCTGCATATATTTTAATCAGCAAATGTTAGAAGCAAATCTTTTTCCTGATTTGTTTTCCTGATTAAACTGGTTGCATCCCCAGTGAGCTATCATTGATTGATGGTCAAATGTAAGTTCAGGGTCAGAACCTTGGCAATTTACTGACTGAGCTACTATTTTGAAGCACAGGTGGAGACCAGTTGGATTACTAATCCTGTACCAACTCTTTGGAAAATTCCTCATCTTTCCCCCAATAATGTTGCAAATTCATCCTTTTCCAAGAAATATCTAATTGCCTTTTGATTGTTAATATTGAATCTTCTCCCATCTCAATTTGAGGCTGTGGATTCTAAGCTATAAAAAATACATTGTGTAAATAAGAGTTATTGCTTTTTGGACCCTTTCGGCAATTAATTTTCACTTGTATTGTTTGATTACCAACTTTTTTGCCATTGTTACTTCACGCAGTTATCTCTTTTTTAATCAATCAAACCTCTTCATGATTTCATCTCTGTTATATTCCCCCTCAATATTTTTTTCTCAAAAGAGAACAATCTCAGGAATATAAAACAAAAGTAGACTTGAAAGCTTCTATAGATGTGTTCAAAGGAAAAGGATTAGCGAAGATAAAAACAGTCCATTACAGGCAAAGACAGGAGGTAGCCCAGGGCTAAATCATTAATTTGAGCAGAATTTATTGGGGGTCTGAATGACAGTGATTAAGGCAAGATCTGTAATGGAATCAGACAAGAAATCCTTCAGGGCCTATCTTGACTTTGGAAGCATCTGTCTCCATCTTTTATGTTTTTGATATGCAGTGAGGTAAGATTCTCACTAGGTAACAGCCAGTGGTCAGTTAAAGGGGATTATTGATTATTAAGCACTTTGTTGATGGCACAACTCACCTTGTTAATATTCTCTTAGTAAAATCACCTAACAAGCTAGACATTGAAAAGGCTCAAACTCAAAAGCAGAGGGGGTATCTAGTGGATTCAGCACTCCCCTTGCTTCAAACAACCTCCATTTTGCATAAGGTCAAACTGCATGTCAGGACCATGATCCACAGGCACCAACTCAACAGAGTCCTCTTCCACGGACATTGGCACCCGCACCAGCCAACCCATCACGGCACCACTCTGATACACTGACAGGACACTGTGGAAGCACCGAATTGTATTGCGGAGTGCACCATAACTAGATTTGAAAGGCTGTAGCGGGGACAGTTTGCGCACAAGAATGGGCTGCCAGCTCACGGATTGGACCCGGCTGTATCTCAGAGCTGCTTACTTGCTCTCTTTGTGCTTGTTCATTTAGTATCTACCTACATGCTCACAGAAGCATCCTGTAAATGGATTGGAGATAGTCCGTGAGGGCTGTCAGAGGCTGGCTCATATCAGATGCCAATGCCTGTGGATGTGGGTTGGGTATGTCTGCTGCCCTTGGAGATATTGGTGCCCAGTTTCCAACAGAGAAATCAGTCAGAGCAAGCCTCAAGCTGAATCCGCTAGCTACCCACTCCGCTTTCCTTATCAATTTCTTCTGTTGCAGAGCTTGTTTGGTGAGTTTGGTAAGAAGCGAGGGTGAATATTAATGAGGTGAGGTGTGGCTGTAGCAAGGCATTTAAAAAACGTTATCACTGTCAGTAAGCATCTTGCCACTGTCAGGTGAGAATCTCACCACAGCACTTGAGAAATTCATAAAAGGTGGAGTGAGTTGATCTCAGTGTTAAGCTGGGCCTTGCTGCACTTGTTACCTGATTCTGCCACACATCTCGCCATAGCCCATGTCTCTCAGATCCTTATAAGGTTTCACCCATAATCCTATACACCAGGAAGTAAGCAAGAAAGTAGCATGTTTTTAGTCATTGACGCGTTACTATCTGGCAGGTATCGTTTGATATTCTTAGTGTTGAAAACTTATTACATTCTGGTAGTCAACAATTTCAGGTCTGTTATTCTACCATGAAGCAACAACTGGCTTAGGAAGCGCATACTTAAATTCACATTTCTTTCAAATAGCTGAGGGATGGTATAATTTCAGTATTGATATGACTTTTGCTGCACAATGCTAATAAAACCAAAGATTAATGTTTTCCCATAATGGTATTGAGATCGATATCGAAGCCCAGAGTTGAACTTTCTCTCATTGAACAGTAGTTTCATCACTTTTCCGTGCTTCAGGGCGAAGGCTACTTTTTCATTATTTTGGTAGCTCACAGACATTACATACGTCATAATAATGAATGACAAATAAATAAATTATTAATCTGCCTTTAAGGTGAGGTGAGTCGATGGAGAAGGTATCCCTGTCTTAACGTTTCTATGCCATCCCCAGAGGCGAAGGTAAGTAATCTAGTGCAGCTGCCAAGCTTGTATATTATCTTCCTACACTTCTTTTGATAATGGCAATTTTTTTTTCAGATTTTGAGCCATCAGTGCTAAATTTGAGCTTAAAGTCTGAGGCAAGGTGAATTCTTGCTGCAACTCCACAAGCCACCTCCTTCATTGCATTCACAACAATTTGTTGCTTTTGGCAACAGCATTATTAAATATTGAAAGCATGTGGATGAATTGGGCTGCAAGTAATTTATTGGCAATGATGACAGCAGCTGGATAAACATGACTCTGTCATCCATGTTGTGGCTTCCAGCGTGCAACTGATACTGATAATAAAGGCTACAGCTAGCAAGCCTCATTTAGCAGCGCACAGAGCGAGCAGAGGGAAGTGCTCTCATTTGGCGTATAAACATTTAGTGATTAGAATAGTCAGAGCTGTGCATGCACATGTGCGGATTGCTCGAGACACCACAGTGTAGAGCTACAAACTGCAGGGTATTTGAAGCTTTTCTCCACTCTCATTAATGTAATTGACCTTTGCATTTAATGACCAGTGGTCTGTTAATGTTGAAATGCCATGCAAAGACATCAAGGGTTCAGAATTAGTCAGTGGACAGATAACAAATGTGAATGATATTCCAAACCGACTTTAGGCATTAATAACGTCAAAATCTATGGACAGGTTCTATAGCTCGCATACTTTTAATGGCAGAAATGCTAACAATGGCATGTACCTGTTGCAATATTATATCTAGCAGAGCTAAAATAGTCACGATGGATGTTGACATTCATAAAAGTATTTGGGCGTCAGAAAGCTGTAGGTTATAAGGAGTAATGGAAACAGGAGCATTTCCTCATGTGGGGCTGTGGGTTCCTGCTGTCAGATCTTATCATAATACACTTTTATATTTGGATTTAATATAAGGACAAGAAAGTATTTTAAAACTTAATGCGGTCTTCAGGATTGACATGCTAAAGAATTCTGACATGGTAACTTTAAGAAAATTCAAAACGCCAGAAACCATAATTGGTCTGAAATGTCGTTGCTGTAACAATAACCTCAATAATCTTCTGGAAAGGGTGATTGCTATTAGATAGGAATTATTTATAAGACTTCAAATGTTTCCCATTAACCAGGTAATTAGACATTGCCTGGTTGCACACTCTTTTGTTTAGTTTCTTATTAACCACGCATACTTTTAGTAATTAGGTTAAGGAAACTTAATCTCCACAATATACTGCCCATTCCTTTGAGCCTCATTGACAAAATCCCCTTCTGTTGCAAAATCCATTACTGGGCATGGCGCTTTCAGACAATTACTAAATTGATGGTCTACATACCAGGGTACTAAAGGAGGTGGCTCGAGAAATTGTTGATGCGTTGGTGATTATTTTCCAGAGTTCGATAGATTCAGGATCAGTTCCTGCAGATTGGAGGGTGGCTAATGTTGTACCACTTTTTAAGGAAGGAGCGAGAGAGAAAGCAGGAAATTATAGACCAGTTAGTCTGACGTCAGTGGCGGGAAAGATGCTGGAGTCAATTATAAAGGATGAAATTATGACACATCTGGATAGCAGTAACAGGATAGGTCAGAGTCAGCATGGATTTCTGAAGGGGAAATCATGCTTGTTTAATCTTTTGGAATTTTTTGAGCATGTAACTCTGAAGATGGACAAGGGAGATCCAGTGGATGTAGTGTACCTGGACTTTCAGAAAGCCTTTGATAAAGTCCCACATAGGAGGTTAGTGAGCAAAATTAGGGCGCATGGTATTGGGGGCAA
>NC_057712.1:17589451-17595930 GCF_004010195.1 Chiloscyllium plagiosum | reverse complement strand
TATAAGATTATTAAAGGAATGGACACTCTGGAGGCAGGAAACATGTTTCCGCTGATGGGTGAGTCCTGAACCAGAGGACACAGCTTAAAAATAAGGGGTAGGACATTTAGGACAGAGAAGAGGAGAAACTTCTTCACTCAGAAAGTGGTGGGTGTGTGGAATGCTCTGCCCCAGAAGGCAGTGTCTGAACGAGTCCCTGGATTCGTTTAAGAAAGAGTTGGATAGAGCTCTCAAGGATAGTGAAAGCAAGGGTTATGGAGATAAGGCAGGAACAGGATACTGATTGAGGATGATCAGCCATGATCATAATGAATGGTGGTGCAGGCTCGAAGGGCAGAATGGCCTGCTTCTGCACCTATTGTCTATTGTCTATTGTCTAATATGCAGAAGTTTTAAAGCAGGTTTGGAAATGGGGGTGGGGAGTACCATTTGTTCAGATGGGAAGGTGGAGAGTCGGCTTCCCTCCTGACCCTCCATAATCAAGCTCCAGGCAGCCAACAGCCTTGCCATCCAGAGTCAGTTGAGTAGCTGCTTAAGGGCCTCATAGGAATTCTACTAAGGGTCAAATGGGAACTTGCTGTATAGGACCACTGCCCAACAAGTACAAGTGTCTTTGAAGTGCCCTACCAAACGGTATGTCAGGCACTGTGACCAATTGAGGGACTTGGCAAAGGGATTTGGAGGCCCTGGATGAAGTCATGACTGCCCTATCTCTTGATATCTTCTCACCCCTCACATGTGCACACCTGCCTGATCTCTCTATCCTGACAATGCTTCTGTTTTTCTCAGGACCCATGTTCAATTAATGGTGAAATCCTCAATGGAGCTGTACTATTGGACAGTTGTTAGCTGCCGACTGGCTGATAGTTCTTGGGTTGGTGGGGGTTGGGATTTCTGCCTGACACTTGGCTTAAATTCATTGGGAGGCTGGACATTGTCCAGGTAAGTGCCTGATTGACATAAACTTTTACCCAGTCTCTCAAACACTGTGCACAGGTTTTCCAGCCAATGGTCAGGGCACCTGGCCCCACAAAAATTCTATTCCATGAATATGTGTAAATTATTTATCATTAGAATATCTATGTTCTGTACTTAGTGTAACCAGCTACACACATTATAACAGACATAGCACAGAGCTTCTGCCACACATATTGAAACCAGAATAGCTTTCAGGTATTATAAACATTTAGAATTTCATTGATTTTAATTCTTGCTGTAGTGTCTCAGATTCAACTCATGAAAAACTCTATTGTCCTATTATACAGTGAGAGGTATGTTATTAGGAGATTAGATTGCTAGCATTAGCAACAAGGGCAGTGATCCAATTCTTGCACATGCACAGTACATGATATTCCCTCATGGTTGAAAGGCAATGTTTGCTGTTTATTTTCTCAAGGTGCTTCTATGCTGTGATGATTTGCATCTCGGTCAATAGTAAAACAGATGCTCCACTTATCTCCCAACTATCTTGGGATTGGCACATTTCATCCAAATGTTTCCTTTGCATATGACAACAACAACAACTTGTAACAAAATACAAGGACTGCAACTAGACTGATTCAGCCTGAGAGTGTTGTACAGATAACAAAGTTTCTGACAGGGATTGAAACATAGAAAGAAAAAATAGGAAGGACAGTAAGTCATCTGGTCCTTCAAGACTGCTCTTGCCAGTGACTATAATCATGACTGATGATCCAACTCAATAAAAAAAGAAAGAACTGTGGAAGCTGTAAATCAGAAACAAAAACAGTAGTTACTGGAAACTATCACCGGGATTGGCAGCATCTGTGAAGAGAAATCAGAGTTATCGTTTCAGGTCCGGTGACCCTTTCTCAGTTTCCCCCGTATCCTTTGATCCCTTTTGTGCCAAGTGCTATTTCCAATTCCTTCTTGAGATCATACATTGCTTTAGCCTTTCCATGGTAGCAAATTCCATAGGCTCACCACATGGCTGAGTGAAAAAGAAATTTTCCTCATCCCAGTCCTAAATGCTTTACTCTGTAGACTGTGAACCCAGGTTCTGGACTCCCTAACATCAGGAACATTCCTTCTGCGTCAACACTGTCTTATCCTGAGAGAATTATATAGGTTTTTATGAGGTCTCCTCTCATTCTTCTGACTGCTAGTGAATATAATTCTATCCGATTCAATCTCTCTGTTCAATCATGTTTTCCAAGTGTCCAAATGTTAATTCATTTTTAATGGACTCTGGCACATTCCCCATTACTGACATCAAGCTGACTGGTCTATAATTCCCAATTTTCTCTCTCTGACCTTTTTAAATAGCAGGGTTACATTAGATTTCCTCCAATCTGTAGGAACTGTTCCAGAGTCTATAGATTCTTCAAAGATGACCATCAAGCAAACACTATTTCTTGCGTCACTTCCTTAAGTACTCTGGGATGTAGGTAATCAGGTCCTGGGGATTTATCAGCCTTCAATCCCATCAATTTCCCCAACACCAATCCCAACAATCTCCCTGTGAATACTGATTTTGTTCAGTTCGTCCCTCTCACTAAACTCACATGCCCTAACATTTCTGGGATTTCATTTGTGTCCTCCTTTGTATTTAGTTGGTCAACCATTTCTTTATTGCTCGTGATAAATTCCCCTGAAGACATTGAGCAGAAGTTTACCAGGCCCTTGGAATTACTTACAAATGTAGCATTCAAAACTGGACTCCACAACCTTCCCCCTGAGCCTGGACTAGAAATGAGATAAATGGCTAGTTTGTTTGTTGTTATTGAGGGTTGATGCCAAAGGAGAAAAGGATGAATCTTTGGAGTGTTGGGTTCTTGAGCAAGGTACACCTTCACCAGATGTTGCTATTTTCAAGTGATGAGTAATGGGAAACACTGAGGAAGGGCAAAGAGTTCAAAGCAGGTCTGAAATTCAGCCATTGATATACAACACACACACGCACATGCACAGAGATACACACATACCGACACAGAAACAGAGACACACAAACACACATACACACATAGAAACACAAATACAGCCACACTCACACAGATACATGTACAGAGATACAAACACATACATATCGACACAGAAACAGAGATAAACAAACACACATGTACACACAGATACACAAACACAGATACACATGAAAAGAGATACACAAACACACACACAGAAACAGAGATACATAAACACACACACACCCACAGATACACAAACACACACATACAAAAACACACACAGGCACAGAAACATGGAGATATACAAACACCCAGACACACACACTCTCACATAAACACATTCCCCACACAGACAATCACACACATATATGCATAGATGGACAGGCACAGATACACTCATATACAGATGGATAGACATGCACGCATACACAGACATACACACATAGACAGACCGATATACACACACACAGATAGATAGACACACAGATATACACAGACAGACACACACACAGATATAAACAGACACACATACTCGTGACATGAACAAATAAATTCTCAAAGTGCCTGTGACTTTCAACTCAGCAGAAATTAGAGATTCATGTGATGAATTTAAAAAGTTCTCGCTCAACTGGGTTGAGCAGGCTGTTTTCTGAAGATAACACTGTTTAGTTTTCACGCTGGTATTTTTATCAGCCTTTCTATCCCTGGCCTTACTGAGTCATACAGATTTGAAAAGTTCAGGTCTGTTGATTACTTATTTGATCTCAGCCAGAGCAAAGGAACAGTGATACAATTTGTCTAATTCAATACGAAAAAAATATCAAGGATTCCTAATGATTATGGCACTGTGGTGACACTTAAGGAATGGTAAGTAACATTCACACCAGGGAGGTGCCAGGCAATGACCATCCCCAACAAGAGTGAAAATAGCCATGATCTCAATAGCATTTCCATCACTGAATTCTCCACTATCATCATTCTGAGGTTTGCGAATGGCCAGAAACTGAACTGGACTGACCAATTACATACTGTGGCTACAAGAACAAACCAGCAGCTAGGAATCAGGTGAGTAACTCTCCTCCTAATTCCTCAAAATCTACAATCCACAATCTGCAAATCAGAAGCTTGACACCTTCCAGAACAAAAGCATTCTGTTTGATTGACGCTATATCCACTCCCTTCACCACCAACATTCGGTAGCAGTAATGGGTACAGGATGCAGTGCAGATATTCAGCAAGGCTTGTTACACAGCATCTTCCAATCCCTCAATTGGTACCATCTAGAAGGACAAGGACAGCAGATGCTTGAGAACAGATCCTCCCAAGTTCCTCCCCAAGCCACTCACTATCCTGATTTGGAAAGATATTACCATTCTTTCACTGCCACTGGGTTAAAATCCTTGAACTCCTTCCCAAATGGTATGGGTCTACCTACAGCATATGGACTACAGCAGCTCAACCAGAGAGCCCACCACCTTCTCAAGGGCAAATAGGAATAGACAATAAATGTTGACCAACCAGTGACACCCACATCCCCTGAAAGATTTTTAAAAACTGAGATAAATATTTAGAGGCACTAAATGTTAATGACAAGGTCTGAGTCAAACAGTGCACTGTAACGTTTTTGACGATCTCACACAAAAACCAAAACCAAACTATTGATGGGCCACCATTATCAATGGATAATGTTATCTAAGAAAAAGATAGAATTATGCTGTGTCCTCCAGGACTCTGGATGTTCCACAACATTTTACAGTAAATGAAAGTGTGGTCATATTGTAAGATAGGAAACAAGCATTCAATTTTCATACAGTAACATTGCTGTGCATGGAATATAATGAAAGCCAAGGCAATTTTTTCTTGTGATTTTGATTATGGAATAAATATTGGCCAGAATACCAGACATAACCCCTCTATTGTTTGAAAAGGATATATTTTGTCCATCAGGGATGGAGACTTGGTTTATTGTTTCATCCACAGAACCATTTTAGTGTACATAAGTCGAACACAAGAATACAAAAATTACAATCAGAAATAGGTCATTTGTCCCCTGAGCCTGCTCCACCATTTGATAAGATTATAGTTGATCCGCAACTATGAGAAGGGGGAGATTCAATGTAAGTCTGAGGGGGTTGTATGTTAAATGCATGCAGTATACAAAACAAGGTGAATAAGCTTGGAGTGCAGATTGAAATTGGTAGGTACAATGTTGTGGGTATTACAGAGATGTGACTGTAAGGGGATCAGGGTCAGGAACTGAATATCCAAGGATATGCCTTCTATTGAAAGGACAAGCAGATGGGCAGAAGGGCAGGGTTGCCTTGTTAGGTGAGATAACAAGAAGTGATATAGAGTTAGAAAGCATAGAATATGTGTATGTAGAGTTGAGGAACTGCAAAGGAAAGGAAAAACCTTGACAGGAATTGTGTACAGAACCCCTAGCGGTAGTCAGGATGTGGGGAGAAAATAAATCAAGGGATAGAAAAGACAAGTAAGAAAGGCACAATTACAATCATCATGGCAAAACGTAATATGCAGGTAGACTGGAAAAATCATGTTAGCAGTAGATCTCAAGAAAAGGAATTCATTGAATCCTGACAGTGGGGAAATAAACCATTCAGCCCATCAAATCCACACTGACCCTCTGAAGAGCATCCCACCAGACCCACTCCCCTACCCTTTCCCTGTAAGCCTGCATTTCCCATGGCTCATCCACCTAGCCTGTACATCCCTGGACACAGTGGGCAATTTACCATGGCCAGTCCACCTAACCTATAACCTTTAGATGTGGTATTCGTGGTATATACATAAGATAGTTTTTTCGAGCAGTTTTTGGTACAGTCCACTAGGGAACAGGCAATTCTAGATTTAGTGATGTGTAATGTGGCAAAGTTAATTAGGGAGCTGCAGGTGAAGGAACCCCTGGGAGCAGTGACCACAATATGGTAGAATGCACCCTGCAACTTGAGAAGGAGAAGCTGGAATCAGATGTATTACAATTGAGTCAAGGTAACTACAATGACATGAGGGAGGAGTTGACAACAGTTGATTGGAAGGGAAGCCGAGCAGGGAAGACAGTGGAGCGGCAATGGCAAGAGTTTCTGGAGGTAACTCAGGAGGCACAGCCGAAATTCATCCCAAGGAAGAAGAAATATGCTCAGGGGAGGTGGAGGCAACCATGGCTGACAAGGGAGGAGACGGACAGCATAACAGCAAAAGAAAAAGCACGTGACATGGTGAAGATTAATGGGAAGCCAGAGAATTGGGAAGCTTTTAAAAAAAATCAGCAAAAGATAACTAAAAAAAACAATAAGAGGGGAGAAGAAGTTGGAATACAAGGGGGAGCTGGCTTATAATATAAAAGAAGATTGCAGAAGTCTTTTTAGATATTTCAACTGTAAGAGAGAGGTAAGAGTGGACATTATTTTGCTGGAAAATGAGGCTGGTGAAGTAATGGGGAACAGTGAAATGGCAGAGGAATTGAATAAGTACTTTGCATCAGTCTTCACAGTGGAAGACCCCAGCAGCTTACCAGAATTTTAAGAGGTTCGGGGC
>NC_057712.1:17513741-17589183 GCF_004010195.1 Chiloscyllium plagiosum | reverse complement strand
TGGAAACAGGCCCTTCGGCCCAACAAGTCCACACCGACCGCCGAAGCGCAACCCACCCAGACCCATTCCCCTACATTCACCCCTTCATCTAACACTATGGGCAATTTAACTTGGCCAATTCACTTAACCTGCACATTTTTGGACTGTGGGAGGAAACCGGAGCACCCGGAGGAAACCCACGCAGACACAGGGAGAATGTGCAAACTCCACACAGAGAGTCGTCTGAGGCGGGAATTGAACCCGGGTCTCTGGCGCTGTGAGGCAGCAGTGCTAACCACTGTGCCACCGTGCCGCCCACTATTTGGATTTTCAGAAGGCCTTTGACTAGGTACTGCATAGAAGGCTGCTAAATAAGATAAGAGCCCATGGCACTAAGGACAAGATATGACATGGATGTAGGATTGGATGGCTGACTGACAGAAACCAGAGAATGGGGAGAAAGGGCTCTTTATTTGGATGGTAGCCAGTGACTAGTGGAGTTCCGTAGGAGTCAATGTTGGAACCACAACTATGCACATTGTATGTTAATAATCTAAGGGCATTTGCTAAATTTGCAAATGACAGAAAGATAGGTGGAGGGACAGGTAGTGTTGAGGAAGTGGGCAGGCTGCAGAAGGACTTGTATAGACTAGGAAAGTGGGCAGATGGAATACAATGTGGGAAAGTACAAGGCTTTGCACCTTGGTAGGAAGAATAGAGGCATAGATTATTTTCTAAATGGGGAAGGCTTTGGAAATCTGAAGCAGTAAGGGACATGGGAATCCTAGTTCAGAATTCTCTTAAGGTTAACATGCAGATTCGTTGACAGTTAGGAAGGCAATTGCAATGTTAGTATTCATTTTAAATGGGCTTTACAAGAACAGAGATATATTACTGAGGGTTTATAAGGCTCTGGTCAAACTGCATTTGGAATATTGTGATCAGTTTTGGGCCCTGTATCTAAGGAAGGATATGCCAATGTTTGAGGGAGTCCAGACGAGGTTCACAAGAATGATCCTGGGAATGAAGGTCTCATCACATAAAGAGCGGTTAGAGACTCTGTGTGTGTATTCAATGGAGTTTAAAAGGATGAGAGAGACTTACAGAATACTGACAGGCCTGGAGAGGGTGAACATAACGAAAATGTTTCCACCAGTAGGTGAGACTGGGATCCGAGGGCACAGCCTTTACAGCCGAGATGAAAAGGAATTTCTTCAGCCAGAGGCTGGTTAGTCTGTGGAGCTCATTTTTGCAGAAGGCTGCAAAGACTAAGACATTAAGAGTATTTAAGACAGAGATAGATAGATTCTTATTTAGTAACGGGATTGAGGTTTATAGGGAGAAGGCAGGAGAATGGCAGGTTGAAAGACATATCAGCCATGATCAAATGATGGAGCAGGCTCTTTGGGCTGAATGGCCTAATTCTGCTGTTGTACCTTATGGTCTAATTGTGGTCTCCACTGCACTTTCCTGTTGTGCCCCATAACCCTTGACTCCCTTGTCCATCAAATATGTCTCGAACTGCATGGATGTGTCAGCCTAGACTTTAAGGTCAAATCTCTGGAGCAGGACTTAATCTCAAAACCTTCTGATGCAGAGGTGAGAATGTTATCACTGAGTCATAAGTGGTTTGTATGTCATAATATGAGCCAAGATAAAATCCTTACAGGTCTTTTCCTAAAATATCCTCGACTGAAGCATTAACTCTGCCTCCCTATATCACAGCTACTGCTTGGCCTGTTCAGTGTTTCCAGCACTTTCAGTAGCTCATTAGTGGGACTGAGGGTCAATTCACAACAAGTGCTTGAAGTTTGTTTATGTCTTGAATTAATATCTTGACACCATTATTCTTTAATGTGCTCATACGAAAATTGCTGCTCATAGATTTTGTGGATTGCTGCTGCTCCCTATTGTAACTGTTGATTAATTATTTAAACATAACACTTGCAAATCTCATTATTCGCTAACTGTGAGAATAATCACAGCAATTGTCAGACTGTTAAGCATATTTTTAAATTATCATCAACTCCCCTCCTACTGTGATAAATATAAGATGGCATTTTCCTTGAGTGTTTTCAACCACTGTTGTAGCACCTGGTGTCTCCGCACATTAAATAAGCTCTGTTGTCCTGGGATGCCATTTTCCTGACGAAAGGTCACAGAACTGAAATGCTAATTCTATACTTCGTTTTCTAAAGATGTTGCTAGACCTGCTGCGTGTTTTCAGTATTTGCTATTTAAATTTCAGATGTCTAGCATTTGCAACATTTTGCTTTTTGTCATTTTGCCAGTTGTAAGCGTACCCGCAGAGGTTTGTGGCTCAGTGGGTATTGATCTCTCCTCTGATCCAGAAGATCTTGTTTCATTTCCCACTCCAGGACTTGTTGGTCAAGGGAGGACCATTCAAGCTGTGGCTTAAGTTGATTGATAGTCAGTCTGACAATCCTTTCAATGTGGCCATGGAGTTGATAGGTGTAGGAGATATGTCTGGTCACCTGCTAACAATGCACCTTGGTAGTGCATCAATATCTGGCAGAAATCCCTTAGGAGAAAGACAAGAGACAGGGTTATATCTGGCAATGGTTGAACACAGCTAAAGAAGAAACATGCTCACAATGGTGTACTTGATCTCATAATGTGAATTTTTTTGCTGCCTTGAAATTCTATGAGAAAACAGTTTTCTTTTGAAAAAGTGCATTATTGTTTTACCAAGAAGTTTGAACAATGTTTTGATTTTATATGTGGGCTGTAGACCTATATCTATTTTAATGCACAACAGCCATGAATGAGTATTTTGGAGTCCAATACACTTTGTCAGTTTCTGTAGGAACTTGTTTGAGATAGAACTCCTGCCCAGGTGTCCAGGTGAGGGCTGGATCAATCAATGGGTCAAAAGTTTTCAACTTGATTTTCCACCTTCCTGTACAGTTGACCTGTGAGATGTGGCCTTGTTCCAGAGAGAGCCACCTTTAACAAAATATAGGAAAACGCCTCAAGGAACATCCATGGGAGCAATTATCGAGCAAATGTGGCAGTGACCAAAATCTTGGTTAAAAAAGAGGTTTTAAGGAGTGCTTTAAAGGAGAATTGGGGAGAAAATTGTATAACTTAGGGGTGAGCTGACTGAAAGCATGGTCACCAACTAAGGAAATTGCAATAGACTTGAACAGGAGAGTAGAGTACTCAAAAGGGGGTGGGGTTACCGGAAGCGATTAAAGAGATAGGGAGGAAGTTAACATAGGGATGAGAGTTTGAATTTTGAGGCATTGCTGGACCAGGTGCCCAGAGTCAGGTAGGTGAATTCGTTTTTCAAAAATTCATTTGTGGGATGTGGGCTGGGCCAGCATTTATTGTCCATCCCGAGTTGCCCTGGAGAAGGTGGCTGTGATCTGCCTTCTTGAACCACTGCAGTCTAAAATGCCATTAGGGAGAAGATTCCAGGATCTTGACCCAGTGACAGTGAAGGAATGGCGATATATTTCCAAGTCAGGATGTGAGTGGCTTGGAGGGGAACTTGAAGGTGGTAGTGTTATCATGTATCTGCTGCCCTTCTCCTTGTAGATGGAAGTGGTCTGGGGTTTGGAAGGTGCTGTCTGATGATCTTTGGTGAATTTCTGCAGTGCATCTTGTACACAGTGCACGTTGTTGCTAGTGAGCATCAGTAGTGGAGGGAGTGGATGCTTGTAGCTGTAATGCTAACTAAGCGGGCAGCTTTGTTCTGGACGGTGTCAAGCTTCTTGAGTGTTGTTGGAGCTGCACTCATCCAGGCAAATGGGGAATATTCCCTCACACTTCTGACTTGTACCTTGTGGATGGTGGACAGAGTTTGGGGTGTCAGGAGTGGGGAGTTACTCACTGCAGTACTCCTAGACTCTGACCTGTTCTTGTAGGCACTATATTTATGTGGTGTGTCCAGTTAAGTTTCTGGTCAATGATAACCCCCAGGATGTTGACTGTGAGGGATTCAGTGATGGTAACACCATTGAATGTCAAGGTGCAGTGGTTAGATTGTCTCTTATTGGTGATGGTCATAACCTGGCATTTGTGTGGCGTAAATATTACTTGGCACTTTTTGTATATCAAGGTAAGAACAGCAGAGTTTTGAGTGAGCAAAAGAGTCTGGAAAATAAAAGATTGGCTATTGAAATAATCAGGTCTGGAGGTAACAAAAGCACAAATAAGGGTTTCAGCAGCAAGGGAACTGAGGTCAGGCAGAAGTCGGAGGTGTGTATAGGCAGTTATAGTACTAGAGAGAATATAAGCACTAACAAGAAGTCACTTTGCGAGATATAAATTACCATTTCTGCATTTTCCACCTTTGCTTATTTAGGACCATTTTGTGCACTAGTGTACATAAATCTTGTACAGCAAATACTACAGAAACTCAGTAGGCCTGACAGCATCTGTAGAGAGAGAAAAACAGAGTTAACATTTTCAAATCCAGTGATCCTTCATCAGCCATTCTTATGTCTTCTCTCTGATTTTGGGAATGAATTATGATAATGGTTGTTGCCTGCACTGTCATTAGGGCTTTAATGTCTGCCTTATATCTCCATTCTAGAGCAGAATACTGGCCAGATTTTGCATGACTTCCTTCATTTGGTCTTTACTGTCTTAGCTACATAATCCTGTTTGTTATTCACTTTGTTGAGAGCTTGTTGAATGGAAATGAGAAGCATATTAGCATGTTACTTTTCTAATTATTTTGTGGAATGTGTGTGTTGCTGACAAAACTAACATTTAGCATCTCCAATTTCCCTTGAGAAGCTGGGTTTAAGACATCTCCTTGAAAAGTCCATATGGAGTAGATTAATCTACAGTGCTGTTGAGAAAGAACACTAAGATTTTGCCACTGAAGGTGAGACCATTCCAAATCAGGATGGAGATGGCTTGGAGGGGAACTTGCTGATGCTTCCATGTATCTACTGCCCTTGACCTTTAAGGTGGGAGAGGTTGAGGGGATCTAAGATTGCGGCGATCTGAGAAGATCACACTGCAGAGCTTCGCATCGCAGCAGGAGCAGGACGGTCCTTTAACCCCCCCAACCCAGGTCATCAGGATTTCTTGGGGCGTTGGAAAGATTGTGGAGCCCCAAGAAACATTAAAAATTGACTTACCTGTATTTCAGCTGTCCAGAAATGCCGAAAAAGGGAGGAGGAGCATCTGAGGCCGGGCCTGCAGCTCAGCCTGCAGCAGCCTCGGAGCCGATTACTCTCCAGGACCTGGTGAACCAGCTCTCGAAATCCCGCGAGATACTGGGGAAACAGATTGAAGAGAAGCTGGCTCCAGTCTCTCTCATGCTGCAGAAGCATGAGCAGCAGCTGGGAGACCTGGAGAAGAGGATGGATGAGGTGGAGCACAGGGTCACAGTGGTGGAAGCTGATGCCAGTTCATCCAAGGATGAGATCCTAGCCCTGAAGACGCAGGTTCGTAATTTACGTGACCAAGTGGATGATCTTGAAAACAGGGCAGGAGAAAAAACATTTGGATCATCGGTCTGCCTGAGGGTAAGGAAGGTGAGCGGCCTGCGGAATTTGTTTAAGATTGGCTTCCGAAATTCCTTGACTTGGAGACTGGCATGAGAGAATTGAAGATAGAGAGGGCTCACCAGGTTGCAGTGCGGAGGTCGGGTCTGGGTCAACACCCTTGTCCTCTCCTGGTGTGATTCCATCATTACCGGGATAAGGAGAGAGTCATGGAGGATTCCAGACTCCAGGGGAAGGATCCAAAGGCCCTAATTTATGAGGAGTCTAAGATCATGCTTTTTCAGGATTTTTCAGCGGCGGTGATCCAGAAACGAAAATCGTATGATGGTGTCAAGAGAAGACTGAAGGAGCTTGGGATTCAGTACTCCCTGAGATATCCAGCAGTGCTTCGGATCACCTTGGATGGATCCATGCATCTCTTTGACACATCGGAGAAGGCAAGAGACTTTGTGGACAAACTAACCTAAGTTAAACAATTGTAGTATGTATAAATATCGTTTATGCATTTATCATTCTGCAAAAGAAATGAAGGAAATCTGGTCGGAGCTTTGTTTCTCCCCCTTTTTTCCCCTCTATTGATAATAATTTGGTTCAAACTATGTCTGGTGGTGGTTAAGATGTACATTTTAAATGTCTAAGTTAGGACATACCAAAGGATGGGTGGGGTATTTATTCCCCTTTTTTAATAAAATAATGTTTTTTTATTCATATTGATATTCTATGGGGTGTTTATTCTTTTTAGCTTGTTCTTGTGATGCAGCTGTAGCTGGGAGAAGTGAAGGTGGTTGAGATGGTTAGATGTCTATTTATGGGCAGTTCGGGACGGGTAGTTGCCCCCTCCGGGCAGGGGGTGAGTTCCCCTACTCAGCGCTATTGGCACTTTATATGTTAGTTTGTTTTCTGGTTTGGTTGTTTTTTATTTTTAATAATTTTGTATCTTTGTTAAATGTAGTGGTTTTAGTTTATGTAGTTTTTATATTTGGTGGACCATGTGACACTAAGGCTCAACAATTTGTGGTTCAGGTTTCTCCTCTCTGGAATTTAAATGTATTTGCAGAAAATTATGGTTAATGATTTGATTAAATGGTGTACCTGGAATATCAAGGGAAGTCACTCACCAATTAAGAGGAAGAAGGTACTCTTGAGTCTTACAAAGGAGAAGGTGGATATTGCTTTGTTACAGGAGACACATTTGGATGACAAGGAACATCTGAAATTGCAGCAGAATGGCTTTGACTGAGTTTATTTTTCATCATTTAATACCAAAAGTAGGGGAGTGGCTATATTGGTTCGGAAAAATCTCTCCTTTAAATTGTTGGAATGTGTTAAAGACACAAAAGGGAAGTTTATAATTCTTAAAGCCTTGATAAATGGGGAAGAATATGGTATTTTAAATGTTTATTGTCTCCCAGCTCATCCTCTTAAATTCTTGGTAGATGCTTTTTCTAAACTGATAAGTCTCAAGTCTCAGCACATCATTATAGGAGGAGATTTTAACTGCCTCATCGACCCCACAGTAGACAGGTTGCCTAAAGGTCCCTCGATACCCTCTGCACAAACTAAACAGTTATTGGGTTTATGTGGGAAATTAGGGTTGGTGGACGTCTGGAGGTGTCTCCACCCGACAGGTAGGGATTTCTTGTTTCTCTCCAATCCGCATTGATTTTTTTCTGACCCCTGCGGTAACCCTGGATCTGGTGGCATTCTGTATGATTGGTAATATTGCCATCTCTGATCATGCTCCAGTGTACCTCATGGTTAAGATTAAGGATGTTACAGTGGATTCAAGGTACTGGCGAATGGACCCCTTTATTCTCATCGACAGTAAGTTTGTGGAGTATTTCTCTCGGGAATTTCGGGCATTCCTAGACATCAACACAGGCTCGGTTAATAGCTCATCTGTTCTCTGGGAAAGTGCCAAAGCTTATGCCAGGGTTAGTTATTTCATATTCCACCAGTCGGAAGCGGCAGAAGGGTGAGCAGCAACGTCTCCTTGAAGCACGTTTGAAGGCAGCCGAGAAGGCCTATTTTGACATACCTTCATTGGTCAAACTACAGAGGATTACGGCACTGCGGTCTGCATTAAATTCCGTGCTCACGCAGATGGCAAAGAAGGAGCTGGCTTTTGCAAAGCAAAGGTTATACCAGCATGGTGACAAGCCAGGCAAATACTTAGCATACCTTGCCAGAAAGAGAAGTGCCCCACAAACCATTACAGCGATTAGGGAAGCGTCTGGGAACCTAACATGTGATTCTAAAAAGATTAATGTGGTGTTCCAGAGATTCTACTCTAAGTTATATCAGTCTGAGAATTGTGAGGAGGGGCAGGCCAAAATGGAATCCTTCTTTGGAGATCTGAATCCTTCTTTGTGACTCCCGAACAACAGTCCTTTCTCAATGCCCCATTATCAGGGCAAGAAGTGCAGGAAGCTGTGAGGCAGCTTCAGAGTGGAAAGGTGCCCGATCCTGACGGACTTCCCAATGAATTCTATAAGGAATTTATAAGTATGATGCTGAATATGTTTAATGATTCATACAGTCATGATTGTCTCCCACCATCTCTGAGAGAGGCCAATGTTTCACTTATCCTTAAGAAAGGGAAGGATCCGGAAGACTGTGCTTCATACAGGCCCATCTCGCTCTTAACTGTGGACTTTAAGATCCTCTCTAAGGCTCTTGCATTAAGGCTGGAGATTGTGTTACCCTCTATTATTAAAGAGGATCAGACGGGCTTCAGAAAGTTAGGAGGCTGCTTAACGTAATTCAAGCATGCCAACAGCAGCCAATACAGGGATTGCTGATTTCGTTAGATGCAGAGAAGGCATTTGACCGAGTTGACTGGCCGTACCTTTTCTATACTCTAGACCGGTTTGGTCTGGGCGAAGTCTTCATAAGATGGGTAAAGGTTCTCTACAGTGTACCTCTCGCGGTGGTCATTACCAACGGGGTACGATCAAGCAATTTTAATATTTCTAGGGGCAGCCAGCAGGGCTGTCCCCTTTCACCATTGCTTTTTACGTTGATGATTGAACCGTTGGTAGAGGCCATTCATTGGGATCCCAATATATCAGCTCCAGAAGTGGGGTCAAAATTACAAATGATCTTGCTGTATGCAGACGATGTTCTAATTTTCTTGACAAATCCAGCAGTGTCAGTGCCTTGCCTAATACAATGCATTTACGCGTTTGGCGCTTTTTCAGGGTATAGGATTAATTTTGCTAAATCAGAGGCTATGCCTATGGGTGGTCTTAATTGGTGGGGTGGTAGGTGAGGGCCAGTGGGGTTCTGTCCTGGTGGCGGTTGGGGGGGCGGGGCTCAAGGGCGGAGGAGCGGGAAGTGGAAGAGATGCGGTGGAGGGCATCGTCGATCACGTCGTGGGGGAAATTGCGGTCCTTGAAGAAGGAGGCCGTCTGTGTTGTGCGTATTTTGAACTGGTCCTCCTGGGAGCAGATGCGGCGGAGACGAAGGAATTGGGAGAATGGGATGGCGTTTTTACAGGGGGCGGGGTGGGAGGAGGTGTAGTCCAGGTAGCTGTGGGAATCGGTAGGTTTGTAGTTAGGGAATATTGCCAAAACCCAATAGTCATCAATACTGTTAAAGCATGGAGGGCAATTCGGCAGAGGGAAGGTAATATTGGCAAAACATTTTTGCTTACACCTTTAGTGGGTATGCTGGGGTTTTCAACCGGGTATGATAGATTCAGAATTTAAATGTTGGGGAGCTAGGGGTATATCTTGCATGGGTGATTTATTTGAGGGAGATGTAATGATGTCCTTCGATCAGTTAGTACGGAAGTACGAGTTACCTAATAGAGACCTCTTTCGTTTTTTTAGTGTTAGGGATTTTATTAAAAAAAAGACCACACTTTTGACTGATCCCTTCATAGAAAGAGGGGTACTAAGGGCTAAGAGTACACTCTCTGCCAGTACTTTATATCACCAATTGGGGGGGTGCCACCTCAGATGAGTCTGATCGACTCTGCAAGTTGTGGGAAAGAGAGCTGGGTGTTAAAGTTTCTTCAGAGGCATGGGAAGATATTTGGGAGAATGCAAGGAAGATATCAATTTGCAATAGGACCCATGCTTTACAGTTGAAGATTCTCCACAGGGTCCACTTAGCCCCAGACATTTGTCAAAATTTAAACCAGGGGTATCTTCAGCATGTCCCAAGTGCAAGGTCTGTACGGGCACTCTTACCCATTTTTTTTGGTCTTGTGACAGGCTTCAAACATATTGGAGCACTGTGGTGGGTGCAATGGAGAGGATTTTAGGTGTAGGGGTGGAGAGGGACCCTATTTCGCTTCTTTTGGGCCTACCCATTGTATTTCATGCAGACGAGCATAAGCAAAAGCTTTTCAATATTTTTACATTCTGTGCAATGTAAAACCCCCAGGCCTGTTGGGTTGGCGGAAGATTGTTATGGAGCATATTGTGGATTTTCTCACAAATATGGTACACCACTATACTGAGAATTTTTACAAGACATGGCAACCCTTTTTGAAAAACCTGGACACAGCTTTATCTGCCACACTAACAAGGGCTTTTATATAGCCATAACGATTGTGTTTTATGAGTCCAATATCCAGAGAGGAGGAACTGTGAATGTATGAGTGTTTTGTTCGGCTGGGCTGAGTTATTACTATTTATTTGTTTGTTGTTAGGTATTTATTTATTTAGTTAAATAGCTAGTTTATTTTTTTTTAAATTTTATACTTCTCTATATATGTTTATACATTCATAGAGGAGGGTGGGTTGGGGAATTTTAAAAATTTAATTGGGTTTAGTTTTGTACTATTTTTGTACTGTTTTGAATTGCATTGTTTTGTATTTGTTGTAATATTTAAAAATCTATTTTTTCTTAATAAATATGTATTATAAAAAAATTTAAAAAACGGTGGGAGAGGTTTTGGCCTTGAAAAGTGCAGTGAAGAAACCTTGGCCTCTACAGCAGTAAATCTAATAGGTGATACACATTGCAACCACAGTGTGATGAGAGTAGAGAAATTCAATGTTTTAGGTATAAGGATTCCTAACCTTCCTGGATAAGAGGAATTCATTGCTACTCCCATATAATATTAAAGATGGTAATTACTGTGTATGATGCATTCCTACCATTTTCATTTCACACAGTGCATTGGACAGACAGTAAGACAGCAGAGAACAATCTAATTACAGGATTAACACCTGGGGTTGTGAGCTCCAGGACAACACTGTTGACTGTCTAATGAACCCCTAGTGGAGCAATCCTGGAACTGGAGCTGAGACTCCACTACACAGGCATAGATGATTCCTATCAGAACCTATTAGAATCTTCAACATAGGTGTCAGCAGTGTTGCATTGGGCTCTGGGTAACAACCACTTGTGGCTTCCAGTTGGTATAGTTTACTGCCACCAATCCTCTTGACATGTTGGGTGTAAGAGTCTCTCTAATTAACAGAGATAGAAGATAAACCATGCAACAGTCTAAACAAGGGGAACCCTTCACCTCATGGAAGATGGCTGCACTCTTAAAACAAATACTTGCTTCGTTGTAGTAATCTAGATTTCTGTCAGGCAATTATTGTTTGACTTGAATGGTATTCACTTTGTGCATATCATGTTTGATGTTCAGACCAGGTAACTACTACGTTTTGATTGTATCTTGAATCTGTGGACATTGATCTGGCTTCCATGGAGTTGTATGCAGTTCATTGTCTTTTTCTTCAAGAAAATCTTTGCTCTTACTCTGCTGATGCAGCTGTTTGAAATATGTACACTCTCAATGGCAACTTGTTGGTTACATTTAACATTCCTGGCAGATGGTAGAATTTGAATTCAATGAAAATGTCTGGAATTAAAAATCAACTGATGATCATGAAACCACTATTGATTGTTGGAAACTCCATCTGCTTCATGAATGACCTTCAGAGAAAGAAATCTGCCATCTTCACCTGATCTGGTCTACATGTAAATTCCAGACCCGCAGCAATGTGGTTGACCCTCTGAAATGGCTTAGCAAGCCACTCAGTTGTAATACTGTTGCAAAATCCCAACAAAGATGTGAAACTGGATGGACTACCTGGTATTGACCAAGGTGGCAATGGCAGAAACAGCACTGTCAACCCTGTGAAGTCCTCCTTACCAACATCTGGGGATTAGTGCCAAAGTTTGGAGAGCTAGTCAAACAACAGCCTGTCATAGTCATACTCGCAGAATCATACCTTATAGACAATGACCCAGACACCATCACCAGCAGCATACCTGGATATGTCCTGTCCCATCAGCAGGACAAACTCAGCAGACATGGCAGCACAGTGATACACGGTCAGGACAGAGTTTCCATGGGAGTTCTCAGCATTGACACTGGACCTCATGACGTCTCATAGTGTCAGATTAAACTTGGCCAAGGAAACCTCCTGCTGATTACCTCAGAGTGTCTTCCTTCATCTGATGAATCAATGCTCCTCCATGTTGAACACCAGTTGGAGGAGGCACTGAAGTTAGCAAAGGTGTAGGATCTACTCCAGATGGGGAATTTCAATGACTACCACCAAGGTGGCCTGGCAACTAATGGAGCTGGAGAGGTCCTGACTGGGTCTGCAGCAGGTGCTGAGGGAGCCAACAAGACAGAAAAAAACACTTGACCTCATCCTTACCAATCTACCAGTTGCACATACATCTGTCCATGATAGTATTGGTAAGAGTGACATCGCACAGTCTTTGTTGAGCCAAAACCATACCTTCACATTGACAATAACCTCCATTGTGCTGTGTGGCATTATCACCATGCTAACTGGGACAGACTTTGAACAGATCTAGCAACTCCAGACTGGGCATCCATGAGGTGCAATGGGCCATCAACAGTAACAGAATTACACTCCAATGCAATCTGTAACCTCATGGCCAGGCATTTCCCCCACTCAACCATTGTCATCAAGCCAAGGGATCAACCCTGGTTCAATGGAGAGTGAAGGAGGGCATGCCAGGAGCAGCAGTATCAAACAGGACTACTTGTATGCCAAACAGCATTAGCAGCAAGTCATAGATAGAGCTAAGCATTCCAACAACCAACAGATTGGATCAAAGGTCGGCAGTCTTGTCACATTCAGTTGTGAATGATGGTGGATGATTAAACAACTCAGTGCAAGAATAAGCTCCACAACTATCCCCATTCTCAATGATGGAAGAGCCCAACACATCAGTGCAAAAGATAAGGCTGAAGCTTTTGCAGCAATCTTCAGCCAGAAGTCCCAAGTGGTTGATCCATCTTGACCTCCTCCAGTTGTCCCCAACATTACAGGTACCAGTATTCTACCAATTCAATCACTCCAGAAATTACCGCTCCCCCAGCCAAGCTCTTCCAGTACAGTTACAACACTGGCATGTACCTGAAAATGTGGAAAATTGCCTAGGTATGCCATTTACGCAAAAAAGGAGTCAATTGCTGCCCCATCAGTCTATTGTCAATCATCAGTAAAGTAATGGAAGGTGTCATCAATAATGCTATCAAGCAGCATCTGCTCAATGATGCCCAGTATGGGTTCTTCCAGATCCACTCAACTCCTGTCCTCATTACAGCCTTGGTTCAAACATGGACAAAAGAGCTGAATTCCAGACATGAGGTGAGAGTTGTAGCCCCTGCCACCAAGGCCGCATTCACTGAGTGTGGCATCAAGGAGCCCTGGCAAAACTGAAATCAATGGGTATCAGGGGGTTCCACTGGTTAGAATCATACCTGGCACATGGGAAGATGGTTGTGGTTGTTGGAGGTCAGTCATCTCCAGGACATCTTTGCAGGTGTTTCTCAGAGTAGTGTCCTCGCCCCAACCATCTTCAGTTATTTCATCATTGCCCTTTTCTTCATCATAAGGTTAAAGTGGGAATGTTCACCAATGATACCTAATGTTCAACACCATTCGTGATGTGTCAGATAGTGAAGTTGTCCCATGTTCAATGCAGCAAGATCTGGACAATGTCTGGGCTTGGACTGACAAGTGGAAAGTAACATTTTGCCACACAAATTCCAAGCAATGGCCATCTAACCAACACCTCCTAATATTCAACAATATTACCATCACTGCATCCCTCACTATCAACACACTGGAGCTTACTATTGACCAGAAATTCAATTGGACTTGCTATATAAATACAATGGCTACAAGAGCAAGTCAGAGGCTAGGAATACTGAGGTGAATAACTCACCTTCAAACTCCCTAGTCTGTCCACTATCTTTAAAGCAAAAGTCAGGAGTGTGATGGAATACTCCCCACTGCAGTTCCAACAACACTCAAGAAGCTTGACACCATCCAGGATGAAGCAACTTGTTTGATTGACACTACATCCACAAGCATCCACTCCCTCTGCCACCAATGCTCAGTAGCAGCAGTGTGTACTATCTACAAGATGCACTGCAGAAATTAATCATAGATCCTCCAACAGCACCTTCCAAACCCACAACCATCATGTGGATGGATAAGGGCAACAGAGACATAGGAACACCATCACTTTCAAGTGTCCCTCCAAGCAACACACCACCCTGAGTTGGAAATATATCGCCATTCCTTCACTGTCACTGGGTCAAAATTCTGGAAGTCCCTCCCTAAGGGCTTTGTGGGTCTACCTACAGCACTGGGACTACAGCAGTTCAAGTAGGCAGCTCATCACCACCTTCTCAAGGGCAACTTGGGACTGGGCAGTAAATGCTTGCCTGTCAGCAACACCATGACTGAATAAATGTTTATAAAATTTGCCAGCTCTGGTTGCCTTTGCAATAACAAAATGTTTTCACATCTGGAGGACTGCTGCTCACCCAGCAACACTTCTGTCACTGGCACTGACAGTTTTGCATTGAAAGACAATGGATTGAAATTTTTTTTGGTAATGATATGAATGAAAAATAACTCCACCATTAAAATCTGTAACTTCTTCCTGTTAGCACAAGGATACAATTCTCTTCTGCCAACATAGATAATTTCAATACCTCTGTTTGGGTTCTGCCATGAGTCTAGGAAGCCCAATTAAATTTTCTACTGTCTGCTCCTTGATCAGCTGGTTGACAGCAGGCTGTTTCCAGACCAGTTTTTATTAGGGAATTAGGTGAATCGAATTGGTTGCCAAGACTAATATGCAGTTTCAAACTGAGGAGTGTTGATTGTGAAGAATATGCACATTTTAAATTCTCATTCACTGTTTGTGTTGTTGCTCTACTTGTTGCATTCCTTTAATATAGCTCCAACTGGACCATGTAGTTTTATTAATTTAGGCTATGGTTTCTGTTTCCGCAGCTATGGTATCTGATTGGACAGAATGGTGATATTTGCTCCTACCTAAAACTTAAAAATGCATAAGATGTCCATTGACATAAATAGACTCCAAGAAAGTTGGTTCAGATGAATCACTAATTTCCCTTGGGATTACTTTTCTAATGGACATACATTGACTATATTTCCTAACTCCACTTAGCTCTTTGTATGAGAAAGCAATTAGTTTTTTTGCTGCCTGGAAACTCCCCAGCTTCAGTATATCCTCTGAAAGTGACCCACACTTTTACAAAATAGCATTCTTTTATCATTGACTTTATCCTAAAGACTTTGTTGTTCCAAGGTGCTGATATTGACTCTTGTGCACTTCAGTTGCTGTTGGCTTATGTCTTCTGAAAGTGATAATGTTCTTAAAATGGTAAACTCCATTTCCATCTGAAATTTATTTTCCTGTGTCAAATGAATTCTCCTCACCTTTGTTACTGTAAGGTGTTTCAGCAGCAGGACCTAACAATAATCACCATGTTGAAGCTCTGGGTACCAACAACTTGTGTCTTGTAAATACAGCAGTTTGATGCCCTCAAAAGCTTTTTTCTATGCAGAGTTAAGTGCTTTTTAACTCACGGAGATAGAGGATAAACCATTAGAAAGTCTTAGCAAGAAGAGACACTTGACTTATATGCTGGCAATAGATACAATTAACATTAATTTGTTTGACATGAATACCAGGGGCCAGAGCTAACAATTATGTCTCCATTAGAGTTTTGTGCGAGATTGCTTGATTTTCCACAGAAAGATTGTGTTGCGTCATCAGGTTGGATATAGCTAATGCAATTTCAGCAGTAATCCTTTCAGAACCTTTTTTAATACAACAGACAGAACCATTGGCATTTGCAACAAAACAACTCTCCTGGCCCACCCTACTCTCAGTCTGGGTCACAGCAATTAGCAAGTAGGAAGAGAAAGTCAAAATGGGACAAAGTTTGGGAAGTATTACTTTAGTTTATTGGCTCTTCTTAAATTGCTCCATTTTAAAAAAGAATGGGAGCATTTTCTGTTTTAGTTAATTGGGAACAACAACTTATACTTCTATAGTATATTTAACAGTAAAATGTCCCAATGCACTGTGTAATCTTATTAACCAATGTTGACATCAAACTATATATACAGATATTGAAGGACTAGATGTTTGATTGAAGAGCTTTAAGGAAAGTCTTGAGAGGAAAAGAAGGTGGAGACGACTGTAACAGAAGCAGAGAATCATAGTTCAATCACAGGATGATGCTTTGGTTTCTGCTATGAGAAGTGATTACATAGGCAGTGTTGTTTTCTGTGGATATGAGCCTAAGTACTGGAAAATGGGGTTAGAGTAGATAGGTGCTTGATGACCAGCATGGACAAGACAGGCTGAAAGGCCCCTCTCTTTGTTGTAATACTTTATGATTCTAGAACATTGTGGCCCACATAGATGGAAAACTATGTGAGATGCTGTTGAACTTCTAGCATGAGTTCCCAATCAGCACTCCCATTATATTAAATCTGAAGGACTAATTTATAAAATCTACTCACTATTACTTGTCAAACTAATAGTTTTTTCAGAATTATATTTCTGACCTTTATATGGTAATTGAACATGAGTCACTTCACACTGCTGTTTTAATGAGTGATATATTTTTAAAAAAAGCTACAACTTCATTTTTTGCCTACATTTTTGAAAGTTTCTTGGATGCATTCCATCTGATCCTGCTGCTTTATGAATATTCAAGTGCTCTGGTTCATCTCTTCGAGAAATGGTTGAAGAGAATTTCTCTCTCCTCTTAAATCCATTCCTGCTATCTGCTATTTTTGCATTCAAAGTAGGAATGGAAAAGAATCAACTTGTATGAATAAAAGTTGATTTTAGATGTTGTCTCACTCAGACATCCCTGGGGAGAATTTCTACAGAGATTCTCCTGATTCGTACTGCATTCTCAGGGGAAAATTGGTGAAACCCTGGAGAAATGGTTAAAAATCATTATTTTATAGTGCAGCAATTGTCATGACCTTCTTCCGACTTTCAGTCAAGACATTGGAAATTCAAACCACCACTCTCTAAGCTTTTCCATAGTCAAGCCTATATAATAGATTTTCACACATATAACTCTCTCATGTTCCTGCAGTTGTTTCAAGGGCCTGATACTTTAAAAGGATGGTTACTGGGAGACAAGAGCTACTCTCTGAGATCATGGCTGATGGCTGCATAATCTGTTGATGTTATGAAGACTTGGGTACGAAAGGACAAAATATCTCCTCAGAAGAACACACCCACATTCCCAACACTTCATAGTCTGTCACAGCCCCACTGTCTACAATTGCAAGCTGAAATAACGCAGAACACTCTGACCAGAGTGTATTGCCAGGTTCCATCCGAGTATGAGATCCTCATCTTCCACTGGCCTATCATCTGCTCCACGATGGTTTTGGTCAGGCTATGTGCTGCTTTGAAATTGACCACCATCACTTTAATTCTGGTTTTCTGACATGCCTGATGCTACAACTTTGATTTAAATTAAAATTAGAAATAGGTTTTATTGTCACGTGTACTCAAGTACAGGAGTACAGTAAAAAGTATACATCGTTGCCATTCCTGGCACCATCGGGTACCTAGGTACAAAGACTTAGGTGCAACTTACTTCTGTAACTTTTGATTTTCCTACTATGGCTGTGTTTTGTCTTCTGACAGCAACATTCTCTCTGAGTTGTCAGTATTCCATTTTTACTTCAGTCTTTTCAGCCTCATATTGTGCATCTTTAAAAATGTTTGCCTCTTTCACACCAGGGATTTTAACATTACTCATGGAGCACCTGATGTTCACTCGCTCCCTATGGCTAAATTTCCATTTGAGATTGCCCCCACAGTAGATCAATACCTGATGCAATTTCTAACTGTCAGACATGTGCCAGCTTCATGTAAATTCTAATTCACACTTACATCTGCAGTTCTTTTACCAGGTCTGCTTTCACCTTGACTGAAGATTCTTTCTGGTAAAAATCATGCATGAGTATGTCTGCTACAGGTTGTCTGTCTGAGTCACTCTTAAATCTGTAACACGAAATTTCATTTGGGTTTGCTGGAATTTGTTCTATGTTGATAAATCATATTCCAAGCAATTGGAGAGCATTCCATTAAAATCCAGAAGTGATGCTTGTTGAAGGTAAATAGATTTTTGGTGAGTTAGGAGGTTAGATATTTTGACAGAATTCTTGCCTTCTGACTTATTCTTATAGCCACAGTAACTTTATGGCTGGTATAGTTTGGTTTATAGTCAATAGTAATCATTCAGGATGTTGATTTAGTCTATTCAGTGATAGCAATGTTATTGAAAGTCAAAGGGTGATAGTAAACGTCCATCTTGTTGGAGATGGTCATTGCCAAGAAATTCTGTGGCACAACATTATTTATTATTTATCAGCCTAAGCTTGGATGTTGTCCTGTTCTCGATGCAAATGGGCATGGACTACCTCAGTATCTGGGGAGTCACAAATAGCGCTGAATATTGTGCAATCATCAACAAACATTCCCACTTCTGATCTTATGATGGAGGAAGATTATTGATGAAATAACTGATGATGTTTGGACCTAGACCTTTACATAAAGAACTCCCACATGATGTCCTGGAAGTGAGGTGAATGAACTCAAAAGTACATAGTCTTTTGTGCTTGGTATGATACCAACTAGTGGAATGTTTTTCGTCAATTTACAAGGACTTCAATTTTGGTGGAGCTCCTCAAAGTCACATTTGGTGAAATGCAGCCACATTTGACATCAAGGACAATCACTCTCACCTCATCTCTGGAGCTCAGCTCTTTTGCTCATGTTTGGGCCCCCGCTGTAATAGATTTAACACCAGAAATCCTGGGGATAGGTTAATGGAGAGTGGTCCTCCTTAATCCAGATTTGAAAGAAAACAAAATATCAGCAACACCTAGAAATGACATTGGAATTTTGTTGACACTGGCTAGTACCAGTTACTGAGTAGACAAATGCTTCTTGTGTATGTAAAGAGTCTAAAAATAATATTCAACTTCCCTTTGCTATACACCGCCCCCCCACCCACACCCCAACCCCCTACCCCTGCCTTTGTACTATTTGCTAACACTTTTGCTTAATTAAATTATAACCAAGTGGTGGCATTTTGTGAAATTTAACTTTGATATTTTTAGACTTTCCCCTGGTACTTTTTAATTGAAGGTATTATTGCATAAAGTAGTTTGCCTGTTAATAGGTCAGCACTGTGTGACTATTTTGGGTAATTATGTTAGTAGTCATTAGAAGTCTGTAAAGCATAATTTAGAGCATTGATAACTATGTTGATTCTGTTTCCTTCTGATTAAGTGCACTATCATAACATTTCCAAACCAATAAACCTAATAGATTATATGTAATTGGAGAACAAGTTTAAAGTCTTGTCCGCCAATACTAATTACAGCATAAAGTAGACTTCAATACTATTTTTGTTTATATTAGTATTTTGATAAAATGAGCAAAAGTCAGAATTTTGGCACTTTATCTTGCAATGATTATTACTGAATAATAATGCTGTTTCTTAACGAGCTTTAAAATATATAGATAGTCTTTTGGAAAATATATCAAAATGTTTATAGCTACTAATGCAGACAAACATGAACAGATATTTTCAAATATTCACAATGGTAGCAGAGTTGGAGGAGAGATTTGGAAATACACATCACAACCATGATGTGGCCAGGGAGTGCAACTATTTTGTGACAGTGGACAGAGTAAATTTGAATGGGAAATATTGCCAATTTGTAATTGTGACTGTTTGCAAAAAATATGACGAATTACAACAAAATGAATTATACATCATGAATGATAAGTATGCATCTTATACAAGCTTTTCAAACTATATATATAAAGTACACCCAGTAATCAATTGCAGATTATACCTTGAAAAACCTTGCCCATTAGGAAGCCACCATTAGCTATATTTTTAATTAACCGGTTCAGGTGTTTTATGACATCCCTCTGGTGGATGTGAAATTTGAACTAAGCCCTCCTGCCTCAAAGGTAGGGACACTACCATTATACCTGATACTTAAGCCCTATTATCACATGCTGTGTTCAAGGTACACTTTTCCTGTTGTACTTGCATGACTCACACACAATCCAGGAATAGAATAAGACATAAAGTTGAGACTGAATTCAGCTGAATAACAAAACAGATTTCAGGAAGTTTTTTTTCCAAGGAGGTAACCTGATTGTGGAGGCTGGTTCGATCAGTTGGCTAGGTGGCTGACATGTGGGTTAGAACGATGCGAGTACGGTGGCTTTGATTCTCACTCAGCTGAGATAGACCTGGAAACTGCCTCCCCGCTCTGCCCCTGTGAGTGGCTTAAGACAATAATAAGCCACCACTGACAAAAGGCACCAAGAAGACAGCTCAAGATGAAATATCAACAAACATTGAGCCAAGGACCTGGTATCAGGCAGAACACATGTGACATGACAACCTATTACTTTATAACTGATGGTTGTATCTTACTCGATATTTGAGGTTGCAAGACTGCATTGTGAAAATTTCACATTTAGCTTTATGCCTTGCAGCTATTCTCAGGGGGGAAAAATTATTCTATGACTGTTACAGGCATGTACCAAATTATTTTACTGAACCCTTGACAAAATATTGGCCAGAAAACGCTTAGAAAAACTTTGATGAATTAACACGTCACACAACTCTATTTTGCTTTCCACTACTGAGTATTTTCCAAATTTTTCAGATTTCCAGTTTCCACAATATTTCAATTGTGCTTTAATGATTAATTATTGTGCTCAAGTATAATGGATTTCTCAAATACATTGAAGAATGAGTGTCAGGCACATCAGTGACCCATATGCTCTGTTATTGGCAAGTATACACAATCTGATGATCTGATAATATTTTTTGATTAAACCTAGAACAGCATTATCTGCATGTAGGTAGGAGCAATGTGTTAGAGAGCAGACAGGCACAAGCTTTGTTGAATTAGCATATTATTCATTATTTCCAGCTATAAATCATTGCTTGTTAAGTAGAAAAGTGGAATTCACTTTCAATGACACACTTGTGCCTAAATTCCAAGTGCTGCTTAATAACTATGTATCACTTCATGTATTTCAGCCTAACAGAAATTTAACAAAGTAACAATATTTTTGAATGCTGAGAGGATGCTTCAAGTTTAGAAACACCCTTTTATCTGGTATGTATTTCAAACTGCATAATTACATTCATCACCATAAATTGCAGATAATATATTTTTATGTATTATTATAGAAATTGCTAATGCTAATGTGAGATAATGAAAATATAACACGTTTACATGACTTTTCTCTTTCCACTCAGTGGATTACACAGAGTCAGTTTGTGATTTTATTTTATTACAGGAGTGGCAAATGAATGATTGTCACATAAAATATTACCAAAATATCAAAATGGCTATATCAAAAGGCAACCGGACAGTTTCTTGGTCAGTCCTGACATCTCTTTATTACAAAACCATATGGATTATAAAGTGCCTCCAGCTACTGAGCTCCTCTGATGTCCATGAGGATCTGGAGAGAAGTTACAAATTTTATTTTCTTCATATTGCCTTGGGTTTGTTTTAATATTTCCTTTTCTCATGCGAGAACATAACTGCTGGTTGTTATGAAACCATATGTTCTGGTTTTGTCGTCAATCACTTTAAATCAAAGTCCTTTGGTTCTCAATCTTTCCACTAATAGGAACAATTTCTACTATCTATACCATCTAGAACCCTACATCATCAAATATCCTCTTAATCTTCTCTGAGGAGAACGATGACAGCTTCTTCTGTCTAACCACTTTAATAAAGTCTCTCATACTTGCAACTCTGCTCATAAATCTTTACAGCACAGTCTTTAAAACTTTCACATCATTCCTAAATTGTGGTGTCCAGAATTGGACATAATACTCCAGTTGTTGCCAAACTAGTGTTTTGTAAATGTTCATCACAACTTCCTTGCTTCTACTCTATGTGCCTCTTTGTGTAAAGTCCTGGACTGAGTATGCTTTTCTTAATCACTTTCTCAACACATCCTGCCACTTTCAATGATCTGTACACATATACCCCAGATCTTTCTCTTTTCATAAGCCTTGTTTAGTTTATATTTCTCTTCTCATTCCTTTTCTAAAATGTATTACTTATACTTCTCTGTACTAAATTTCATCTGCAATTTGACCGCCAATTCTGTCAGCCTGCCTATAACTCATTGTCCTCCTCACACAATGTTGTGGTATTCTCCGATAAGGTACTGTCTCCCTCATGCTCCAGTTACTGTTCCGTTTTCAGGTATTTCCAAATCTCTATTTGGCACAGTTATTTGTGGATCTTCAATTAATGCTGTCTCTGGCAGATTCATTCTGATGGCCTAGAGTTGATTTGCATGCCTTCTCCACTACATTGTTTCTCGTCTGTAAGGTATAAGAAATCAACCCAATCTGTGCTACAATGTTGGGTGTTACCCACTTTTCACTGGTGGCGTAACTCCTTACCAACATTTCTTGACCGTTTTAGAAATGCGACATTTGGCCTTGTTCTCTCATTTGAAAACCTGACTGTGTTGTCTCCTGCCAACAAAGACTTTTATCATGGGTTGTTTCAGCAAATGAAACAACAGATGCTTTACCATGAACAATGCGGGAGAACTTTGAGTTGTTGCATGGATTGTGCTCTGCTTTGGTAGCAAAAGGCAGCTCAGCCTTTTGGACATTGATCCTTGTTCTCGAGTTACTTTTAAGGAATGTTTCAGTCTCTAAACAAACCTTCCTGCCAAACCATTTGTTGCTGGATGATAAGAAGGTATGTTGAATTCCTTTAGCTCGTCTGTAAATTTTTACGATGCAAACTATGGAACTATTTTCTAATCAACCTGTTCAGAGATGTTATTACACACCTCTGGTACTGTAGGTCATTATTACTAACAAATTGTTTCTAATAACCGAACCTGGCAAAGATTGCCCCCAATCTTTTAATGGCTTTGTCTGAAATGGCAACTTTGGGACATTTATTATGCGCATCAACCTCTATGAAAAACCTTTGCCCTTCAAAAGGAAAAGTGTAATCAATATGGATTTTTTAACCTTGGCTTTTCTGGCCGTTCCCTTGTGTGTAATGGTGCTAATGATAGTAAGTTGTGAACTGTTACACAAGCTACACATGTTCCCACTGTCTCCTCAATTTTTGATTGGCTTTGATTTATTATTATCACATGTACCTAGGCACAGTGAAAAGTTTTGTTTTCTAGGCAGTAAAGGCAGACCATGCCATACAAAGTGCATTAGGGTAATAGAAAAGAGTGAAGAATACAATGTTACAGCTGCAGAGAAGGTGCACAAAAAGTGAGATCAATATTAAATTTAAAATTTGAGAGGTCCATTCAGAAGTCTAATAGCTGTGGGGAAGAAGCTGCTCTTGAATCTGTTGGTATTTGTTTAAGCTTTTGTGCTTTCAGCCCAATGGTAGAGTTTGGAAGAAATTAGAACCGGAGTGGGAGAGGTCTTTAATGATGTTGGCTGCCTTCCTGAGGCAGCAGGAGGTATAGATGGAGTCAATGGGTGGAAGGTTGGCTTGCATGGTAGCCTGGCTGTGTTCACAACTCTCTCTGTAGTTTCTTATGGTCCTAGCTAGAGCAGTTTCCATCCAAGCCGTGATGCAGCTGGATAGAACGTTTTCTCTGGTGCATCGATTAAAATTGTTAAGAGTATTTATGGACAATTTCAGAATTGCCCTCTGGCCACTAATATTACCTTCTGGCTGTCAACATTATTCTAACAGTGCCAGAATAGTTGATTTAACACATATTTCCTCAATTGTGGTGGAATGAAGACTCTCATTCCCCAGAGGATATACTCTGCAAAGAAGAACCGATTTATCTTTCCCCCTCACTGGTATGATAAACCTGGCTCAATCACTTACATTTACAGGTTCCAGGACCTGAGCAGCCTTTTTAATTCTTCCTTGACCTCTGCTCTGATTAGAAGGCATTCATCTAGCCTTGTAACATTTTGCTCATTTCTCATCCTTGATTTTCAATTTGATAGAGATCATCCTATATCAAAGCAGCTCCAAGATCTGCAGTGGGACCCTTGATTCTTTTATTCTCCCCAACAAATCAATGGATTGACCTGATAGATCTTGAAGCAGTCTTTAGTCTTGTTGCTGGTTTCCCTCTTGTGTTAAGTTCTATGAAGGACTAGGGGGGCTGAAGCATTAAACAGCAGGAGCTTTATTAGGGAGATGTTTATTCTACAGGCAGCAAGATGGGATGAAGCTGTTTGCCACCGAAAATGGCCAATGACATTATCAGTATGTCACATGATCAAACTCATGAAGTTGCAGTCCACAATACAAATACACAACAGGGTTGGTCCATGGTCAGTACTGGATAACGAAAGGCATAGGGTGGGATCAAGGACTGCTGGTGCGGTAGGAAGCTGGGGAGGTCAAATCTGGGGATCAGAGGTAGCATACTGGGGTGCAGAGGGGACAATAACTATGAAGGAGGTCATATAAGATGGAGGGAGGACAACTGGAGGACATAGGTTCCTTAAGAGGAGTGGGGTCATTGACAGTCACAACCATCCTGGTTTTGACAGCAAGATAGTGCAGCATGATGGTTGGCATGGATAAGCGGTAGGCTTAGGGTTAGTGCCTACCCTAGACGTGAATGAAAAAGAGTTGTGTGCGAATTTTGGAAATGCAGAACCAATGGTGTTGACAGGGATTGCCAGGATCGGGGGTGGGGGGAAGATGGGGTAGAAGGGGTGCTTTTGATTCCCAGACTGAGCTTAGCATGATCTGTCAAGCATGATCTGCTTTGCCTTCATTCCTAATTTGAAACTGCGCTGGTAATGAAAAATTATTGGGAACACACCGGGACTTGGAAGAGAATGTGTGTTTGTATTCCATCTGAGCTCACAAGCTCTCTATGTGAGTTATGGGAGGCTCTTCAAGGGACAATTGCATTCATCAGTACAGGCTGAAGTCATCAGTAATCATAGCACTGTGTATGTGGAAATGTATGCAGTGTCCAACTGTGTGGGATATAAATCCTGGACACAAACTGTCTGGATCGTGTCATTGAATTTTAAAGTACAGTAGGAGGCCATACGACCCATCAGGTCAGTACTGGCTCCCAAAGTAGCTACCCAGCCCTATCTCTGTAGCCTCTAAATTCATTAGTTTCAAATACATTTCCAATTCTCTTTTGAAACCTCCAATAGAATCTGCCTCCACTAGTCTCTCAGGCAGTGCATTCCAAACTCTAACAACTCTCTCAGTACTGAAGTTTCTCCTTATCTCACTCCTAGCTATCTTTGCTGACAATCTTGAAATTGTGATGCCTAATTACTGACATACCAACTAGTAGAAACAGACTATCTTTTACTCTGACAAACATGTTCATAATTTTGAATACCTCAATAGGTTACCTCTTAATCTTCTCTAATCTCTCCTCATTCCTGGAATGAAAATCTATTTTATTTGAGGCAGTTGAAACAAATGGTTTAAGGATATTTGATTTTGTTTTGACTTGTTTATGGGAGCAACAGCTGAAATCCTGAATCAGGAGGGAGAGGGGCAGAGAGGGCAACTGAAAGAGACGGACGGTTTCTTAGCAACAACGTGCTTATCAAATAATTAAAGGCCACTGACAACAGAGAAGGACACTGTTTAAATGTGGCCAATGAATAATTTAGTTTCTTACTTTACAATTTGAAACATTGCTCTGGATTTAAATCAGATCTTTAAATACATCCTCATAAAAATAATTTTTCCAGTTAGTAGTGCACAGTTTTAAAGTTTAAAATGCTAATTACTGATCCAGACATCTTACATAGATTCATTTCAGGGGCTAGAAATTTGGCACAATAGTGCCATCTTGGAATGATGCTCCAGATGTCTTTACCGTCATTACCTGAGGAGTGATGCATCATGAGCTGCATCCTCCATGGGCTGCACAATGCTCCTGGATAGGAAGAGTGGGCATAGGTGCATGTGCTCCTGAGGCTTCTGTGTGAGGCAGGCGGTGGGTTTTTGCTATCTGAAAGCAGCAGAAGGTTGGGATGAGAGAAAGGAGTTGGACAGATAACCAAGCCTTAGGTGGGCTTGGATCGGCGCAACATCGAGGGCCCAAGGGCCTGTACTGCGCTGTATTCTTCTATGTTCTATGTTCTATGTAAGGTTGGGATGAGAGAAAGGAGTTGGACAGATAACCAAGCCTATGGTCACACCATCAGCAGCTTGTTCCACATGCCAGACAGCAGGATCCTGCTTGGCTGGGAGCTGAGAAGGGGAATAAGGCAGCAGCAATCTGATATTCTGAGCAACATTGGATGCCATAAACTCCATGGCAGTTGGTCCCTGTGATCTGGAGAACTGTCTCGTCTGTGGAGCGCAGGAGTCCCCATTTCTGCCAGAATCTGAACGGTTGTGGGCAGGCCACCAATTGTGATACTCCACATCAAAATGCTGGAGCGCACCAATTTCTAGCCCAAACTCTCACCTATTTTGAACATAATGATTCTCTGTTGACCATGCATGAACATCATGGAGCTTAACAATCAAAATAGCCAGCAACTCAGCTGTAGAATAAAGTTTTCCCGGTGGGGGGGTGGCATGGGCTCAGTGGTTAGCACTGTTGCCTCACAGAACCAGGGACTCAGGTTCAATTCCAGGCTTAGGAGACTATCTGTGTGGAATTTGTATGCTCCCCCCTGTCTGTGTGGCTTTCCACTGGGTGCTCCGGTTTCTTCTCACAGTCCAACAATGTGTAGGTTAAATTGTCCAGGGTTGTGCAGACTGGGTAGATTAGCCATGGGAAATTCAGGGATAGTGTGTGGGGCTTAGTCTGGGTGGGATGCTATTCAGAGGTACGGTGCAGACTCAATGGGCTGAATGGCCTCTTTCCACATGTTGGGGATACTATGATTCAACTCCTTTTCCATCTTCCATGTCAATTTTCTGTTGCTTTTTTGCTTTTATTATTTAACTGATCCCCATGAGAATGATGCTACATGGCTCACTCTGGAGAAGAAAAGAAGAACCATTGGGTGCCAGGTTGAACTAGAATGGGTCTGCACCCACCCCCCCAGGAGTACTGAACCAGATGCACATTTGTCAGATAAGCGATACCTGCTGAGGCTTTATTTACATCAAATGCCAACACAGGATTGTCAACTTCTCCATGGTAACTTGCAGCCAACCTGCTCTATTGTCATGACACCAGTGTCTGATGTCAAGACTTTTATGCTTTAAGTGTGTCCTTGGTCAGCCTTCAGGAAATCACAAAGACCAGTTGAGTAGTGATTTATTGATATATGAAACATTTGAAAGATGCCCTGTGTAAGAAAGCATTTTCTTTCTCTGCAGAGGCAATTGAAAGCACAAGGGGGCTGTGATGATGTTACTCCTTTAACAAGGTTATGTTGCCCTTGTTTTTTGTTCAGAGGGGTCATAGATGCAGAGACTCTAGGAGGTCTGGATTTTATGGGTTTTAGAGCCTATTTGATTATAGCTAACAGATACTACCTCAGGAAGAAAAGTTTTCTAGTTTAAAAAAAACACTCGCACAATAAAATGGAAGTGGCCAGTTCTCCCAGCTTAGCTTTTTCCCTGGTTTGGTTTAGTTTTAGAAGGCAGTCAGTTGTGAAGCTGCTGGACCCAAAGAAGCAGGTCCATGCTGATCCTTCTTCTCTCTGACATCTCTCCTGTAAGACCCTGTGTTTGATTTTACCTTTATTGCCAAGGGGTGTTTACGGGAATTGTTGCAAGTACTTGGACCAGCATCATTAAGTTGGGATAATCTGTTGGGTTTTCAGATAGGCTAGGTTATTCTTATTCTGTTCTCTTGTGTTTGCGTTTCATTTGGTAATCTTGCAAATACATTGTGTTTTGTTTAAAACTAAGTGGTTTGACCAACTGCATCACTCCAGGAATATCCACCTCACACCTGCTTAAAACAACTAGCAAAGTTAGGGTCCGGCTACTTTCTTGAAATGTTTGAGGGGGTCTGGCCTTGTCCACAACAGGGTGTCTAATTTCACTGAATAGTAGAATCTCCAGCATGAAAAGGTGTTGTAGATAGGCTTGCATGGATATTGTGTCCATTTGTGTACACTTTGTCTTTGATTATTAAGATTAACTAACAGGAGAACATTCTGTAAGTCAGTGCTCATTTCCCAGGCTGCTGCCACTGTCTGCTTTGGAACACTGTAAAAAATCTCACCAGCAATTCACACTGAATGATAAGTTTCAGGATGATTCCTGGCAATAGAGAATGTCTTCTGCAGCCAGAGCTCATGACAGGTTGGCAGCATCAGACGGCATCAGGTAAATGTGGGTATAATGAAATCCACCCAAATGGTCATGAGGTTTGAAATGATCATTTTGTTAAAATACAGGTTTTTACCGAGACTGGAATAACGACTGCTCACCCATCATGCCTTGGAATACCTTATAACACTAGATGAATACTTTATGAAATGAGCACTGAGGTTTGTTACTCAGTGTTGTAACATCATTTGCTGTATTTCAAATAGCTAAAACCAGCGCTGAAGAAAGTGTGATCCAGAGTTTCAGAAGTGAGTTGGACTTTGAAATTATTGCAGTCCAGTTCAATCTTGCTGTCAACCATTGCGCATGTTTCCAAGTCAACTAGTTGGACAGTGCTCATGATCAGGAACTCAGGTGAACTCTTGCCCCGCCTTCTCCAGGGATATTGAAACTAATGCAGCATCCTTGCTGCCATCTAGGCTATCTATCCAAAGATCCGAGAAATGATCTCGGGACATGGGTTTGAATCCCATCATGGCAGATGGTGGAATTTGAATTCAACAAAATTAGGAATTTAGAAGTCTAATAATTATCATGAGAACATTGCCAGTAGTTATACAAACCATTTTGTTTGCCGAGTGTGCTTGCTGAGACCCTTGCCAAGCTGTTCAAGTTGGTATCTACCTGACAATGTGGAAAATTCTCCAGGTATGTTCTTCACACAAAGGTGCAGAATAAATCCAATCCAGCCACCTAATGCCCCATCAGCCTATTCTCGATCAGTAAAGTGATAGATGCTGTCATCAATAATTATATGAAGCAGCAATTGTTCAGCTCCCTGTCATTCAGTTTGGGTTGTGCCGGACCCATTCAGCTCCTGACTTCATTACGGCTTTATTTCAACCAGGGACAAAAGAACTAAATTCCAGATGTAAAGTGAGACTTATTGACCTTGCCATCAAGTCTGCATTTGACCAAGCGTAGCATCAAGGCCCTTAACAAAATTAGAGTCAATTGGAATCAAGGGGGAAACTCTCCATTGGTTGGAGGTGGTTTTGGTTGTTGAAGGTCAGCCATCTCAGCTCCAGGATATCTTTTCAGGAAGTCCTCAGGGTCATGTCCCAAGCCCAACCATCTTTAACTGCTTCATCAAAAATCATCCCTCCATCAAAAGGGATGTTTGCTGATGGTTGCACAATGTTCAGCACCACTCACATTTCCACAGATACTGAAGCAAGACCTGGACAATACGCATGTTTGGGCTGACGTGTGGCAGGTAATGACCATCTTCAATAAGATAGAATCAAACCATCACTCCTTGCCATTCAATGGCATTACTGTCACCATATTCACCCACAATCAACATCTTAGTGGTTGCAGTTGAGTGGAGACTGAACTGTACTAGCTAATAAATATGGTGGCCATGAGAACTGCAACAGACAAAGAATCCTGTTGTGAGAAACATACCTCCTGAATCCCCAAAACTTGACTCCCATTTGCCATGGAATACTTCCCACTTGCCTGGATGAGTGCAGCTCCATGATCACTACAGAAGCTTAACACTACCCAGGAGAAAGCAGCTCACTTGATTGGCACCACATCCTCAACTGTTCATTCCCTCCACCACTAATGCTCAGTAGCAACAGTGTACAACACCTACAAGATGCACTGCAGAAATTTACCAAGGCTCCTTTGACAGCACATTTCAAACCTATGTCTACCATTTGGAAGGAAAAGTGGAGAGATATATGAAAACAACACCACCTGCAAGTTCCTCTCGAAGCTACTCAGTATCCTGACTTGGAAATATATTGCTGTTCCTTCATTGTCACTAGTTCAAAATTCTGAAACTCCCTCTCTGACAGCATTGTCTGTCTACCTACACCAAATGGACTGCAGTGGTTTGAAAAGACAGTTCAGCACCATCCTCTCAAGTGGTGGCTATGGATGGGCAATAAATGCTGGTCCAGCCAGTGATGCCTACATCCATGAACAGGTAAGTTTAAAAAATGCTAATTCATCACAAGATCAAATCTAGGATTCACCTGTTTGGTACCAGTATTTCAAATTATATATAGATAAGAAGTACATGAATATAGTTAATTGTAAAAAAAAATGTATTTTACATATTTTAGTAATGTGTTATTTTGTGCTGTAAGTAGCCCAACAGTGAGATACCAACTTCCCTGGGGTTCTCTGTTTTTAAAGGCATTTTGTCACACTAATAAACAGTAATAATACACCAATCAACCTATTTACAATTTTATGTCAGCCTCATTACAGTAATACTAGTCGTAAATGCAGAAAGTTTTGACTACTCTCTAAGAATTGTCGATGTTGTAGCATGACTCTCCTAGCATAGCATTACGTTTTTTGTTGCCTGGAAACAAACAGGGAATGGTGATAAGCAAGACCTCTGATTATTCGAAAAAAGTACTAAAGGATGAAATGGCTTTCTTAAAACCCTGGTAGAAATCTTGTAAACTCTGTAAACTTGTGAAATAAAACATCATTTATCATATTAAATCATCACAAGCAATTGGTAAATAGCATGATGGCAACCTCATCTTATTTATTATTTTGTTGATTGTGACCATGGTTGTCAGGTTTGGTGTTTGATGTGAAGGTGGTTGTGAGCCACATGTTGAACTGCTGCACTTCATGTGGTACAGAGACACCCACTGACCTGTTAGAATCTGATGAGGAAAATATATAACATTATGATAGACCCATAATCTCAATTTATGGAAAATCTGCCATTTATGCTGACTTAATTAAATCTCAACAACATCTAATTGATTTGATTAGAGTGGCTGTTATTTTTCATAAATTAATAATGTTAATTTATTTTTATGGAGCACAAATACAAGTAGACAAATAAAAAAGATTGAAACTGATCTAAGATGTTACTTATTTGCTTTAACAACAAGCTTTCATGTAATTTGGAACATAAACAGCTCAGATTAGTTTATGCAAATTCAATTGAAATCTGAAGAAAGCCTGCTTCACCTTGCGCTGAGATCCTTGAATGCATTCTGCTAAGTGGCAACGTTGATGAAAAGATTACAAATAGTTGAATTTATTTTATTTGTTGGTGAGGAATGAAGCTTCCTGTTAGCCCTTTGTGTCACAATCCATTCATTCAAACATTACAGTATGAATGATCAAAGAACAGATTTGTGCCGCGGTTTAAGGTGGGCTGCAGCAGCTAAAACGTATTAAGACAACACTAACATTTCCTCCAGTTTTATTGCTTTTGGAATGGCAGATTGTTGTTTAATTTAATTTTGCATGACAATCGTGATGGTAAAGGGAATCCACAGTGGGAAATACTTAAAATTAATTAACAGCTGGCAGGTGCAAAGTATTCACTTGTTTTTTTTTCTCTTCCTATAGAGTCCAATGAAAATAGCTGTATGTTTAGTGAACAGTGTTTACTTCATAAAGGGCATCACCAGGGAACAAAGGCAGGGACCGTTCCAATGAACATACTCACCATCTGCTCTCTCAGCAGCACCATTCAGAATACGGACTTGGATGAGCTGTGCCTGAGTAAACACTTGTTATGCACAGCCATTTTGATTTGGAATGGAAAGAAATGTTCCAGTTATGCCCAAAGACAGATTGGTCATTATCTCTAACAAGCTTGTGTAGGAGGATGCATTGTCATTATTCATTTTACAATTAGGGTAAAATTGTACACCTGTGGTGTTTTGGGTCAAATTAAAATATTTGACGAATCTTATTACGGCAATAACAATTTAACAGAATGTCTTTCCAAAATCTGCTCCTTGTTACTAAATTTAAATTTTGAAGTGATGGCTCCACATTTTGATTTTTGTTGTCCTAATTTCCTTCTAATATGTTTGCTACTTCAGTGCTGGACAATAACATCAGTTCTTGGTCCATGCTCCTGTTGATCTTATGAGGAGTTTCATGAAGTAGTATAGGGTGATATAGGGCGTACATGTTCCTATCTCTTAGGCTCATTTTTCACTTCTGTCATCTGCCATTATGGAGCAATGATCATCTCAAAAAGGGGTTGATAGTTTTATTACTGTAAATCTTACTGATGATCTTACTGCTTCAACAAAGAAGTCAGTCTCAAACTGGCCTGTTGCAGATGGCACAGCACTTTTAATGAAATTGAGATCAACCTTCCCCCTGCAACTGGGAGCAATTCAAACAGGTGGCATGGTGGCTCAGTGGTTAGCACTGCTGCCTCACAGCACCAGGGATCAAGGTTCAAGTCGAGCCTTGGGCGACTGTCTGTGTGGAGTTTGTACATTCTCCCCATGTCTCTGTGCGTTCCCTTTGGGAGTTCTGATTTCATCCCACAGTCCAAAGATGTGTAGGTTAGGTGGATTGGTGAGGGATATGCAAGCTAGATGGATTAGCCATGGGAAATGCAGGGATAGGGTAGGGGTGGTGCATCTGGGTGGGATGTCCTTCAGTATGGTTGAATAGCCTGTAGGGATTCTATGATCTCCTGTTTGGCAAAAAACTGACAATGTTAAAGAAAAGACCCTTGAGCCAAGATAATGTTGTTAAGGTATTTTTAGCCAAGGTGTATTTGATATCTTTACATTCAGTCTTCAATCACCAGCTGCCATTTGACTCTGATACTAAAAGTGTCCCTATGAGTTACTATGCTAATAAATAATACTGTGCACTCTCAGTGAGTGAAGGGTTTGGGTCCAATTAATGTCATTCAAAGAAATAGGTTACTGCTGGTCAGTAAGCAGAAGAGGAGATTGCTATGTGTTAATTGCCTACCTACACCTGAAAGGTTAAAAAAAAGTTTTTAAAAACTCAAAGATAAATTTCCATATTTCAGGCAACAACCAGCAATGACACATTCTTATGACAAGAGGATAATATTATGTTCTCGCTGATGCAACTAATGGCTGAAACATTAGAGAGGACGCCGCATAAAGGAAGAAAAGGCATTTGCAATGTTCATTTTAATGGGATTATATAACATTGGCATTAAAGTCTTTACTCAATTTTTGAAATGGTACAAGCACAGTAATAAGCTATCAAGGCTGCAACTTCATTTCACATCCTTGAGAAACCTGATTATAAAAATCATATGCACGCATAATAAATGCTAATGCCTCCATTGGGAAGGTGATGAGGAAGTGAAGTGGATAAACATGGACTCCTGAGTAGACTCAGTCACTGAGCTATTTGCATTTTTATAGATATTTAAAATTTGCTAGTTCTTTTTTGTAAGCTATACTTTCCCTAATTATCCATTGGTTTCCCCACCAAGGTATAGTTTAAAAATCCGTTGATAAGCAACAGCCATGCTGGTCTACAATTAGTAACTGTGTGAAAAAGAGGCAAAAAAAACACATAATGCTGGTGACACAGCACAGTGGAGGCTGTTGAGAAAATGGATTTGTATCTGAAAGTCAATTCCTGACAAATGTTGCTTGCTGAGCTTCTGAAGAATTGTTTTTGTCACATTTTCAGCATCTGCAGTATTTTGCTTTCTCTGGAGTATGCAAGTAATCTGAGCAAAACTGATCCTCTTAATGTCTTCAACAGCCTCTTTAGATAACATCCTACTTTGGGTTGGTGCCTTTTAATGTGAGAGTTTACAAATGCAAGCACTTTTCTGACTGTTTCATTTCACAATCAAAGGCCACCATATGCTCTTCGTCATTTCAATTTGTTGTGAAGAATAGTGTCTTGGCAGGACATAAATCTTTAATTACAAACTGTTAAAGTAAATATATACTGTAAGTCAGAGTCTGTATTGTCAATTAATCTAATATTTCCTGTCTTGTGTCTTTGGTAATCCATCTTTTTGGTCAGTGCAAACTGGTAAATGAAGAGTACACATGGATTCTGATGTGAATAGGAAGATTTAACAGTGTATTTTTGATGTTCAATTTAGTTCAGAATTAAATTGTTTTCTTTTTCAATAAATGCTGTTGATATATTGAGATCTAGAATCATCTGCAGTGGTTCAGTGGGACAGTACAATTTGTGTCCCATGTCACCGCTGTTAAATGTTTCCTAATCAACATGGAAAAGGTAGGATTTTAGCCCAGGCCTCCTGGATCAGGGTTTGGGACACTACCGCTGTGCCATAAGAATCAATGTCATTGATTTTATCATAGGCTACAATTTATGGATCACCTTGGGTGAGAAAGAAGTTGGTGGATCCCTAAGTTAGGACAGCATGGCATCAAGAGGTGTTCTACTGCCTGGCTGATAATCACCAATATTTTATCGGTTGCTTTTGGAAAGTTGCCGAGCCTTGGGCCAATTGGGGCTCCTAAGTGGGCAATTATTGTCAACTTAAGGGCCTCATCTCACCACTGATCCAATTTAATGAGTAGTGAGAGATCCTTATCATCAATGCCTCTCTGACAGATTTGACCTTGTAGTGACATTGTGGCCCGTCAAAGAGGGAGGGATCCTCTTTTTTTCTGGTCTGTTTTGTCAAATGACAGCCTCCCAATGTCTGCCCATTCCCCTGTTAACCCTGTCCATGGTACCTCCAGCCTCTCACAAGGCCTGCCACCTGTACTTAGCTGTAGCTCCTGCTCTGCTCCATTACTAAATCCATCAATGTCCTTAGTGTACTACTGGCTGTAGCCACCAGTCCCAGTGGAGCTGCCAGTACTATGAGGCTGCCAGCCTCGATGAGGTAGCACATCATTATCCAGCGGGGTGGAAGTCCTGGCTTTTTAACTAGGAATGGTGAACCCAGTATAATGTAGCCCAATTCACATTTTCAAAATACATTGTGAGACTGTCGATGTTCAAGCTTTTTAACTTGGAAAATGGAAAACCTATCATTTCTCTTAGTTGATTTTGGTCTCGACGCTGCTCTACATGTACAGAGATATAGCCCTGAGCGTCGATAACAGTTTGGGCCAATTTCTTTACATCAAAGTGAAAGATTTGTCCCTTAAATGTCCTGAGGTACTTTACAGCTGGGCTTTGAAAATGGACCTTGGTCTTGGGCAGACCACAAGCAGCAGACATTTGGACAAGTTGGAGTTTCTGGACACATCGAGCGCATTAAGGAGGGCATTTGAAATAATCAAATTAAGTTTAGAAGTGATATAATCATGTATAACAGGACTGAGATGGTGTTGAAGATGACAGGGATGAAAGTAAGTGGTCTTGATGTTGAATAGAATGAGGGTTTGAGCTCAGCCTTTAGATAGTGATTTTATTTCTTTATTCAAAAGTTACTTACACACAACTGAACATTTTCTTTCCCCATCACCAAATCACTTGTGGTTTAGAGAGTCAAAGGGTGGAGGCTGAATCAGTACCAAAGTAATAATATTTAAAGCAAAGACTGAAATTGTCAACTTTACTCTTCTCACCTCTGAGTTGGTAGCTGTGACTAATTCCAAGACTGTTTTAGGTGTCACACAAGTTGTCTAACAACATAGAGGCATTGGAAAATATGATGGATAGTCAGTCAGGTAGGGGAGCATGCAAGGAAATAGTGAACAAGTGGTTAGGTATTGTGAGTGTGTGTCTGTATAGTCATGATGATAAAGTGTGGATGATTAACATCTATTAACATCTCAATTTAAAAGCCTTGGAACTGGGAGTTGAGCAAGAAACAATTAAAAATGAGCTGGGATACTTTAAAATAACTACCAAAATAATCTGATCTAATAGTAGCCCTAAAAGTATACAAAAGAATGTCTAATTATTGGCACTGTCTACCACACCATGAAAGGATTAACCAAGGAATAATTGCTTGGGCATTAACATTCATCATCCAGAATGTGATGCTCACAATGAGATCTTCATATATCTCTGGGGGATGTGACTTCTCACTTGCAGATATTGCTGGAACAAAACTTCAATCTAAAACTCATTATGCAAAGAGGAGGATTGAAATCCCCGTCCCCTTCAATGGATGGGGTATTGAGTATAAAAGCTGGCAAGTCATGTTAAAATTGTACAAGACATTGGTTGGGCCGCATTGAGAATACTGTGTACAGTTCTGGTCGCCACATTACCAAAAGGATGTGGACACTTTGGAGAGGGTGCAGAGAAGGTTTACGAGGATGTTGCCTGGTATGGAAGGTGCTAGCTATGAAGAGAGGTTGAGTAGATTAGTTTTTTTTCATTAGAAAAAAGGAAGATTGAGGGGGTACCTGATTGAGGTTTATAAAATCATGAAGGGTATAGACAGGGTGGATAAAGACAAGCTTTTTCCCAGGATGAAGGATTCAATAACAAGAGGTCACGCTTTCAAGGTGAGAGGTGAAAAGTTTAAGGGGAATACAAGCGGCAAATACTTCACACAGAGGGTAGTGGGCATTTGGAACGTGTTGCCAGCAGAGGTGGTAGAGGCAGGCACGGTAGATTCATTTAAGATGCATCTGGACAGATGCATGAGTAGGTGGGGAGTAGAGGGATACAGATGCTTAGGAATTGACCAACAGCTTTAGACAGTACATTTGGATCGGCTCAGGCTTGGAGGGCCGTAGGGCTTGTTCCTGGGCTGTAAATTTTCTTTGTTCTTTGTTCTAAGAGAGTTACTCATTATGGATTCATCAAAACTCTTTGTTAAAAATGGATCATCTCCATTGTGGGCCAACAGCCAGGTTTCACCTATCTCAAACCACGTCCTTTGAGCAGCATACTATAAACTGTGGTTTACTGTGGTTTACAGAAAATGAGATATCCAGAGACATGGAGTTAAATCCAGGTACTTGTAGTAACGTAACAAAGGACTTGTACACTCTCTGAAGAAGTTGGCATCCAAGAAACCAGCTAAACACCATTAGCCTTGGGCTAAACTTCGCATTCTACAAAGCCATAGAATGTTGGAGTAGAAGTAGGCCATTCAGTCCATTGGGAATTTGCTGCCATTCAATGAGATCATGGCTTATCCAATCATCCTCAAGTCCTCCACTTTCCTGCCTTTGATTCCCTTACTGATTAAAAATCTGTCAATCTCAGCCTTGGATGTACTTAATGACCCAGTTTCTACAGCCCTCTGTGGTAAAGAATTCCAATTCCACAGATTCACTACTCTCTGAGAATGAGAACAAACTCCTTTTCATCTGTCTTGAATGGGTAACCCCTTACTGTGAGATTTTGCCCTCTGGTTCTACACTCTTCTACCAGGGAAAATAACCTCTTAACGTCTACTGTCAGATCCCCATAGAATCAAATATTTCAATAAGATCTCCTCATTTTTCTAAACTCTAATGAGTATAAGTTCAACCTACTCAATCTATCCTGTTAAGAAAATCCCTCCATAAGTAGAATCATCCTAATGAGCATATCTTTCATCAGGTAAGGGAACCAAAACCATTCACAGTACTGCAGATGTGGTTTGACTACAGTCTTGTGTAGGCTTACATGGGGGCCAATTAGCTCAGTTGGTTCGTGATTCAGTGTGACACCAATAGTGTGCATTGAATTTCCATTTCAGCTGAGGTCTGCATTTGACACCCTTTGCCTTCTCAATCTTGCCCCTCACCTGATGTGTGGTGACCCTTGGCTGAACCACCACCATCATCTCTCTCTTGAATGAGAGAGCAACCCTACGATCCTCAAGGAATATGGCAACTTTGCCTATAGTTTTAGCAATATCTCCCTACTTGTATACTCCATTCCCTTTGAACTAAAGATTGACATTCCATTTGTCCTTCCTATTACCTGCTGAACTTGGATGCTAGCTTTTTGTAATTCATGCACGAGAATCTTCAATCCATTTTTACTGTAGGTGTCTGCATTCTTTCCGCATTAAAATAATATTCAACTCTTCTATTCTTCTAGACCTCACATTTCCCCATATTATATTCCATCTGCCAAGTCTTTGCTTCCTCACTTAACCTGTCCATGTTCCACTGTGGATTGTTAGTGAAAAATGCACAACTTACCTTCCCATCAAATTTGCCATCCATAAACCTAGTTCTTTTACTTCAGTTGTCAAAATCATTAATATATATTGCAAATATTTGTGGCCCTCCATACCATGGGCGCTTATTGAATAGCTTTTTGTGTGGTACTTTATTGAATGCCTTTTGAAAATTCGAATGTGTTACATTTACTGGTTCAAAATTACCTACCCTGCTTGTTACCTCATTATTCTAATACATTTGTCAAGATCTTCCCTCTTGAAGCCATGTTGACTTCGTTTGATTTATATTATATGTTATGTATTAGGGTGACACAGTCGCTCAGTGGTTAGCATTGCTGCCTCACAGCACCAGGGACCCGGGTTCGATTCCAGCCTTAGGTGACTCTCTGTGCGGAGTTTGCACATTCTCCCCATGCCTGCGTGGGTTTCCTCTGGGTGTTCCGGTTTCCCCTCACAGTCCAAAGATGTGCGGGTTAAGTGGATTGGCCATGCTAAATTGTCCATAGTGTCTACAGATGTGCAGGCCTAGGTTGATTGGCCAGTGGAAATGCAAGGTTACAAGGATAGGGTGGATGGGTGAGTTGGTCTTCGTGGGGGTTGGTTTGTACTCAATGGGCCAAATTGCCTGCTTCCACACTGTAGGGAATCTATGATTTTTAAATGCTCAAAGGACACCCATTGGGCTCTAAACTCTAGCTTACTTTGTACAGGATACTATTTCTCTTTGACTGTGTGGCGATGCATATGTGGGGTCAAGTGACTGCACAAAGACCATATGCTTGCTGTTGCAATTTTTATTATTTTCTTTGGGTTTGACAGTTAAGAAATTTGAACTTTCTTCATTCAAGAAAATCTTGTTAATTTGGACCTTAATGCCCATCAGCAAATAAGTAGTTAACTACATTTTTAATTGAAAGGGGTAAAGCCTTAGGCAATAAAGAATGTAAACCTTTGTTGTGACCAGTGAGAGGTTGAACAGAGGGCTGGGGGGGGGGGGGGGGGCAATTTATCCCATCTCACCTGCTCATTACAATATGGGATCTATCCCTCAGCCTGCAGCTGATTGTCACAGAGAGTCTCCAGGTTATGAATGAGTTCTGTTTTTGAGAAGGTTCATTACATTGTAAGTCAATTTGTATGCAAGTCAGAATTCACTCCAGGTCGTTGTGCTATAACACAACAGTTGTGTTCCTCTGTGGCCGCGTGCTTAAGGATATCGTGCTATGGAAAACTGCTACAGAAAATCGTGATGTAGATCGCTAATAGAAAATCTCTAACAGTTTTGTGTTATCCAAGCAATGTTCACAATTCATCAATCTCATTATAACCAATCCATGCTAATGAAATGCGCATTGTAGCAGAATGACCTGTAATATAATACAGTACAATGTAAAATAGCTATTCATAACTACAAACAAATGTTTGCATGTCAGATCTTTAAAATTAATATTAATACAGATTTCATTTATAAGTCAGATGCTTATAAATCAGGGACGCCACGCCACCCCCCCGGTTGTCAAGGGACAGTATATATAGATAAAAGGAGAAAGCTGAGACAGAGTATCTTCAGCAAGGTCTAGAGGTGACAGGAGAAAGGAAACCATTATTGGAGATTTGCAGGCTATGCTAAGGTGAGTAGATCAGAAGCATACAAGACCAGTATTACAGGGCTTTAACAGAGACATGAGAGTCTGGTGCTGTAATCAGCTGTGTGAAATACTGCAGAAAGATTTATTGGGAGTTCATGATCCAAGACACAGACCATCATTTTTGACTGTAGCAAGAACTATTACAATGTCATAAGTGGGGTGAGACCTTGATGAGAGTAGTTTAGAAAGAAGGCCCACCACCATTGTCACATGGTATGTAGGCATGAACATAGGAATTCAGCCTATCAGCAATGTCCATGCCGCAAGAAAGAACAACAGGTGTTACTGGAGACTAGAGTTGAAATGTGACAGTGATATTATCGCTGGACTGTTAATCCGAAGATTGAGGTAATGTTCTCAGGACCTGGGTTCAAATCCTGCCATGACAGATGGTGGAATTTGAATTCAATAAAAATCTGGAATTAAGAGTCCAATGATGACCATGAATCCATTATTGACATTGGGGGGAAACTCATCTGGTTTGCTAATGCCCATTAGGGAAGGAAACTGCCATCCATACCTGGTTTGGCCTACACGTGCCTCTAGAATAGCCCTCATCCCATGAATGAATAAAAACAAATCCCTTGAAGGATTTTAGACTGATGGTGAATTTTTAGTTGGGGTGAGATATGACAATAGCAGGTTTGAAACAGGAAGGATGGGACCTCAGACATATACACCGTTGATCAATTATGGTCTTGTGAAGCTAAGATAGAAAGTCTATGATCAAGAGTTGGGGGAGCGGCAGTTGCAGTGGTAATATTGCATTTGGAAGAACAGAAGATTAATTGCATTGATGAGATTAATTTGTAAGAGCCAGTAGAGCAACAAAATGTCACTTTTAGGAAAGTGTGAGTGAAAAGCTAGAATAGCAGGAGACAGGGCCTGAGGGAGGTGTGACTTGGTAAAGGCTTCTTTCCAACATTCTTAATCCTTTGGAAGGAAATTTGAGCGATTCATATTTGGCTTCGGATTGGATAAAAAGGAAGAATTTTGGGAGCTGTTGCTATCACAAAATAATAATTTGCTTTGCATGGGACTCCAGCAAGCTTTGTAGTCTCCTGAAAAAGGTCAACAGCCAAAAGTAAACTTTTAACTCTCTGAAGTGGATCCCATATCCTGAAGAATAGTTGAGCTGAATTTAAATGATCCTTCTGACCATTAACATTCTCATGTTTTGTTACCTGAGCTGCCAGAAGCCATTAGCAGCAGGAACCTGACTGGTTTCCCCAGTTCTCCATCCCACTCCTCCTTGATTCTCACATTTTCTTTCTGTTTCTCCTAAACGTGGAGCCTCTGCCTGACCACTTTATGCAACCATTCTTTGTGTGTATGTTGGGGCGGATCAATAAGTTATTCAACAACAGAGATGGAGATGGGAATGCCACAGCTGAGTCTGAACTCTGGCCCTGTACAAAAGTTGCTGAACAAATGCCCTGGAAGAGGAAGGTTGGCCAAGCGAAATAATCACTGACCCAAAAAACAAAGCAAAGAGAACCATAAAAATTAGAGGAAAGATAAAACTGATAGAAAATGAAAGGAGGGCAGAATGAGGGGAAAAGAGCCGAACTATAGCAGGGTATGAGTTTGTTATGCGCCTGACTCAGTAGATTGAAAATCTATGCCTTTAGGGTACACCAGCAAATGTTCTCGATGCTGTGCCACAGGAAGAGAGAAAATCTTTGGAGGGAAGTCAATCTCATGCTGCTATTTTACCACCTGGTGTGAGCTGCTACAAAAATGTTGTGTGTGGCCTTGAGGGTATGAAGATAAAATGTTCTGATCCTGAGATCCAAAGCAAATTCCATATTGTACTGATCTCCCATTTTTGCCTTTCTTGACTTACAAAGATCATAGTCAGCTATTAGGAGCTGTTCAGAAGTACCACAGCACTTTCATCTTAACTGATTCTCTCTGCAACCCCCATCCCACCTCCCGCCCCCCCCTCCAACCAACTTTGACAAGAACTTGGCCTTGGCTCCATTTCCCAAAGCAAACACATATTACTCTGCCAGTGTTTTAATGTGATTCAGAGCAAAGACCAGGCAAATTCAGCTTTGCACTTCAGTAATGAATCTTTCTGAATGGTGTATGTTTTCACTGTGTCTCTTTCTTGCAATCCCAGGAACTAAAGCACACAAGTATTTATTTCACCATCTAATCACTTGTAAAATCATTGTTTTTCTCCACTGTTCTCATTTCTGTTTTGCATTTTCTGATTCTGGTTTCTTTGACTCTCCCTACTTTCTTTGCAGTTTACTTGAAGTTTTAATAAAAATTCTCCTAGAATCATTTAGCGCCTGGCTTTACTCCATGTCTTTGGTTCCTCTTTAACTTTTTCTATATCTTCTTCCCATCTCCAAATGCCCAGTTCCACGACCACAAGATGCACAATAACTGTCAAAAGTTTCTTTGCCCATTATAATAATTTAAACATCATAGGGGTGGGGGAGGCTTGTTAAGTGGCTCCTTTATGCCTTGGCAACTATAGGATTGCAAAATGCTGACAGCTGAGGAAGATCTTTCAGCCCACTTAATACATCTCTGAAACAACCCTACTCACCTTTATTGACTAAAAATAATACCAGCATTTTTGTGCTCATTGTGCCTTGAAGACCCTTTCAAGCAGTGACAACTTTGTACATGAAGAAAAATCAGTTGGCATTTGTCTAAACCTTACCTTTTATTAGTTTGGACTCAAGTACATGTCCTTCTTCTGTTTCCAATGGGTAATTTACAACAATATACTAGATTGATCATTGCCATGCTTCTTATTGTCTCATATCTCCGTATAAGAGCACCTTAGAGACATGTCTTTATCAGGTTGAAAAGCTCACAGCCTGGATTTAATATAATCCGGCGCATTGGGAATAATTGTGGCCAGGCTGACTTGATTGCAGCAGAGGTGTTGTGCCTGACACTAGTAGTGAGAAACCTGCTTCCCATAATACCCGATCAAGTTGGCATGGGAAGGGGGCTGGCAGGGGATTCCTGGGCTGCCAGCAGCAGGATTATGGTCATCAATGATAGGGTTCTCTCTGATTGGACAACAGCTCTCAGCAGGTGGAACTTCTACCCCCAGAGTTCTCAATCTTGGGAATGGCTTAATGGCTGCTACTTAATACTGTCAAACCAATTCCATAGAACTAATGGGTGTTCCTCACTGGTTCTTTCACTGCAGCTGAGATCACTGCTGGGCTGACTAATTCCAGCCTCAAGTCTTTTCCAATCACTGTTCATAACTCCAATCCCTGCTGGTAAGGATCAGCACAATGTCTTTTCTCCACACTGCTCCTGTAGTTGCATGTGTTGCCAGAGGAAGTGTTGGAGGCTGGTACAATTACAACATTTAAAAGGCATTTGGATCGTATATGAATAGGAAGAGTTTAGAGGGATATGGGCCAGGTGCTGACAAATGGGACCAGATTAGTTTAGGATATCTGGTCAGCATGGACGAGTTGGACCGAAGGGTCTGTTTCCGTGCTGTACATCTCTATGACTCTATAACTCTAATAAGAATTACATTCAATATTTGACTATTGCAACTTCTTCTGAACATGTATTCTAGCACAGGTAGTTCAACATTTTCAATCAATGTAACATACAAATTAATGAAGTGTTCAGTCTACCAAGACTTCTAGATCACTTCAACTTCACTTGTAGCTGGGTTCAATAAAATTGAAGCAATATGCAACTTGCCCACATTTTCTTCCAATATCTTCTATTCTATTTCCTTTAAATGTTATCCTTGCCAATGAAACATATGTCAAACACAGTTCAAAGACTGGTGTAGAAGAAGTGAATTCCGGTTTGTGAGGTACTGACACCATAACTGGGGAAAAGGGGATCTGTACTGATAGAATGGTCACCATGCGAATAGACAGGCCCACCATCCTTAATTAACTATAAAGGTCAATATGGTTTAATGCAGTGTTAGAAGCCTTTGAATTAAGGCGCCATAAAAGAAGAATGCCTTCAGTGCTGCCTTGATTGTATTTGAGCACAACTGGAGTTTGGTGAAATAGGGAGTCTCAAGAGGTAAATTTTAAGGATTCGATTTGAGTTATTATTGTCACAAGTACCTAGGTACAGTGAAAAGTTTTGCATGAGTACAGGCAGATCATACAATACAAAGCTATAAGAGTAATAGAACAGAAAGGCATTTTAATATAATTTAAGTGTTAATTTCCATTTTAAGTCTTGTGATTATTTAATTTAGCAAATTAAAGATAGTATCGAAACTTCTAAAAAAAAGCATACAAAGGTATAAGTTCAAGTGGCACTTCAGAAGGTTGAGCAGAATGTAAAAGAAAACATCGAACAGTGACTTAAAATGAAGTGTTTCTGGGAAAGTTTATTTGTTTGGAAGATCGCGAATGTAACGCATTTATTCAAACGGGGAGGGAGACAGAAAGCAAGAAACAACCGGCCAATTAGCTTCACATCTGTCATTGGGAAAAAGTTACAAGTGATTATTAAAGAAATTATAGCAGGGCACTCGGATAAGTTCAAATTAATCAGGCTGAGTCAATGTGTTTTTGTGAATGGTCAAACAGAATTTCCGTACCTGAATAGAATAGAATAGCCTTTATTGTTACGTACACTTGAATGAGGGCAGTGAGAAGTTTGTAATGTTGCCTTTTTGGTTAAAAATCACACAACACCAGGTTATAGTCCAACAGGTTTAATTGGAAGCACTAGCTTTCAGAGCGCTGCTCCTTCATCAGATGGTTGTACTGGCTCGTGCTTCCAATTAAACCTTTTGGCTATAAACTGGTGTTGTGTGATTTTTAACTTTGTACACCCCAGTTCAACACTGACACCTCCAAATCATGACTACCACCACCTTTTTGGCACCACCTTAGGTACAGGGTACCTAGGTACTGGTACTTCAAATGTTTGTTCGAGAATTGAAAGAGTAAAAAAATGTCTAGCAAGGGAATACAAAGTTTTAAAAAGTACTCAAATTATTCAAAGTTCAGAATAAGAATAAAAAGTATGTTTAAAAGTATACAAATTACCATCCTTTACACTGCATCCATGCCCGCCCAGCTTCAGAACTCAAGGCCTTGCTGCCTCCAGCACAGGCCTTCGGCCCGGACTCACCTCCAGGACCCCCCTCCCGGGTCAGCCTGGGCTTGAACTGCTCCCACTCCAGGCTCCGGCCATGACTCGCCTCTGGGACTTGCTTCCAGTGCTGGCATGGTCTCCAACTCATCTCCCACACACCTTGCTGGACTCAGATACACCTCCATTCTTCATTCCCTCTGGGTAGGGTCGTTTAAGAAGTTAAAAGTTGGGTGGGGGAAGAAAAACTGCAGAAAAGAGGGAAAATAAAGGAAAAGGAACTGGTGAAACAGAGGAGCTCCAGTTGGCACGTCCCACTCTGCCACCATCTTGAAGACCTATTGGAGGTCTTTGAGGAGGTAAAACGTGCTGTGTATGGTGGGAACTATAGGATGTACTGTACATTATTTCCAGAAGTTATTTGATAACTTGATAAAGAAACTCATAATATAAGTGGTAGCATAATGGCATTGATAAGAGACTGGTTAGCTAACAGGAGTCAGACGCATAGATTTTTTTCAGTTTGATAAGATGTTACAAGTAACCTACCACAGGAAGGTATGGTGTGGCACGGTGGCTTAGTGGTTAGCACTTCTGCCTTATAGTGCCAGGGACCTGTGTTCAATTCTTGCCTTGGGCAACTGTCTGTGTGGAGTTTGCACATTCTCCGTGGGTTTGCTCCGGTTTCCTCCTGCAATCCAAAAATGTGCAGGTTATGTGAATTGGCCATGCTAAATTGCCCGTAATGTTAGGTGCAGGAGAATGGGTCTTGGTCTGTTGCTCTTTGGAGGGTCAGTCTGGACTTGTTGGGCCAAATGGCCTGTTTCCACACAATAGGGAATCTAATCTAAAGAGATGCTGGGACCCCAACTGTTTGCAACTTTTATAAATAAAGGGATGGAAGTTTTTTTGGTTATTTTGCTGATGACACAAAGATAAGTAGGAACTAAGTTGTGAGGAAGACATAAGGATACTGCAAAGGGATATAGATTGGATAAGTGAGCATGCAAAGATGTGGGAAGTGAAGTAAAATGAGGAAAAATGTTCAATTGTCTATTTTGGCAGGAAGAATTACACAAAGCTTATTATATAGATGGTGAGAGATCGCAAAGCTCTGAGATGCAGAGATATCTATCTGAACTACAAAAGTTAGTATATGGATCTAGAAAGTAATTAAGAAGGCTAAGAAAATGTTAGAATTTATTGCGAAGAGAATTGAAAATAAAGTAAGGAGGAGATCATTAAGGTATACAGGGCACTGATGACTCCCCATCCAGAATCGACTGTGCACAATATTGGTCTCCTTACTTATGGAAGGATGTTAATGAATTTGAGGAAGTTCAGAGAAAGACTGGTTAGCAAGGTTTGATCTCATGGAATACAGGGAGAACTAGCCATTTGGATACAGAACTGGCACTAAGGTAGAAGACAGGGGGTGGTGATGGAGGGTTGCTTTTCAGGCTGGAGACCTGTGACCAATGGAGTGCCACAAGGATCGGTGCTGGGTCCACTACTTTTCATCATTTATATAAATCATTTGGATGTGACCATAAGAGGTATAGTTAGTAAGTTTGCAGATGACACCAAAACTGGAGGTGTGGTGGACAGCCAATTATGCTACCTTGGATTACAATGGGATCTTGATCAGATGGGCCAATGGACTGAGGAATGGCAGATGGAGTTTAATTCATATAAATGTGAGGTGCTGCATTTTGGGAAAGCAATCTTAGCAGGACTTATACACTTAATGGTAAGGTCCTAGGGAGTGTTGCTGAACAAAGAGATCTTGGAGTGCAGGTTCATAGCTTCTTGAAAGTGGAATCATAGGTAGATAGGATAGTGAAGAAGGCATTTTGGTATGCTTTCTTTTATTTGTCAGAGTATTGAGTACAGGAGTTGGGAGGTCATGTTGCAGCTGTACAGGACATTGGTTAGGCCACTGTTGGAATATTGCATGCAATTTTGGTCTCCTTCCTATCAGAAAGATGTTGTGAAACTTGAAAGAGTTCAGAAAAGATTTACAAGGATGTTGCCAGGGTTGGAGGATTTGAGCTATAGGGAGAGGTTGAAAAGGCTAGGGCTGTTTTCCCTGGAGTGTCGGAGGCTGAAGGGTGATCTTATAGATGTTTATAAAATCATGAGAGGCATGGATAGGATAAATAGACAAAGTCTTTTCCCTTTTCCCTGGGATGGGGGAGTCCAGAACTAGAGGGCATAGGTTTAGGGTGAGAGGGGAAAGATAAAAGGGACCAAAGGGGCAACTTCTTCATGCAGAAGGTGGTGCGTTGTGGAATGGGCTGCCAGAGGATGTGCTGAGGCTGATACAATAGCAACATTTAAAAGGCAACGGGATGGGTATATGAATAGGATGATGAAGGGCTTTTGCCCGAAACGTCGGTTTTCTGGCTCCTCGGATGCTGCCTGACCTGCTGTGCTTTTCCAGCAACACTCTAATCTTGACTCTAATCTCCAGCATCTGCAGTACCCACTTCCGCCTATATGAATAGGAAGGGTTTGGAGGGATATGGACCTGGTGCTGGCAGGTGGGACTAGATTGGGTTGGGATATCTGGTCGGCATGGACGGGTTGGACTGATGGGTCTGTTTCCATGCTGTACATCTCTATGACTCTACAACTGTATTTACTGGACTAATATTTAGATTGGACAGGTTGTCTTAAGAGGAAAAGATGGACATGCTGGTGGAGTTCAGAAAAGAAAGAAGTAACTTGATTGAAATGTATAAAATTCTGGGGTCTTAATACGGTCGATGTGGAGAGAATGTTTCTTATTTTTGGAGAATGTAGGATTAGGAGTCATTGCTTAAAAATCAGGTTACCCAATTAAAGTAGAGTTGAGGTGAATTCTTTACTCTACTTTTTCAGGAAGAGAGTTGCAGGGTCCTTCAGTATTTTAATGCAGATGTTGGTAAATTCTGGTGATACAGGACGGTGAAGGTATCTCAGTGATGGACAGGAGTGCAGATTTGAGGTTAGAGGCACCTCAGCCATGATGGAATTGAATGGCCATGCAGGCCTCAGGAGCCAAGCAGCCTTCTCCTGCTCAAGTTCATGTTTTCCACTGAATATTAAATCAAAATGCACAGCAGATCAACCTGAAAGAATTGGTTGGATAGTACCCGGTCACCAAATCTGACGGAAAGTGAGGACTGCAGACGCTGGAGATCAGAGTCGAGAGTGTGGTGCTGGAAAAGCACAGCAGGTCAGGCAGCATCCGAGGAGCAGAAGAATCGAGCAGGAGGAATTCCTGATGAAGGGCTTATGCCCAAAACGTCGATTCTCCTGCTCCTTGGATGCTGCCTGACGTGCTGTGCTTTTCCAGCACTACACCCACAGTCATCAAATGTGGCAAGTTCACAAAGCTGAAGCATTGGTATTCAGGTACAAGCTGTTCTGCTTTTTATTTTGACCATTTTTAAAAACAATGAAATGTGGAAAGCATGTATATTTAATTCAGATAAATGCGAGGTGCTGCATTTTGGGAAAGCAAATCTTAGCAGGACTTATACACTTAATGGTAAGGTCCTCAGGAGTGTTGCTGAACAAAGAGACCTTGAAGTGCAGGTTCATAGCTCCTTGAAAGTGGAGTCGCAGATAGATAGGATAGTGAAGAAGGCGTTTGGTATGCTTTCCTTTATTGGTCAGAGTATTGAGTACAGGAGGTTTACAAAATTATGAGGGGCATGGATAGGGTAAATAGTCAAAGTCTTTTCCCTGGGGTCGGGGAGTCCAGAATGAGAGGGCATAGGTTTAGGGTGAGAGGGGAAGGATATAAAAGAGACCTAAGGGGCAATTTTTTCACACAGAAGGTGGTACGTGTATGGAATGAACTGCCAGAGGCTGGTACAATTGCAACTTTTTTTTAGATTATTTACAATGTGGAAACTGGCCCTTCAGCCCAACAAGTCCACATCGATCCACCCATTCCTTCACCTAACACTACAGGCTATTTAGCATGGCCAATTCACCTAACCCGCACATTTTTGGACTGGAGGAAGGAACCAGAGCACCTGGAGGAAACCCACGCAGACAATGTGCAAACTCCACACAGATAGTTGCCTGAGGCAGGAATTGAACCCGGGTCTCTGGCGCTGTGAGGTAGCAGTGCTAACCACTGTGCCACTGTGCTGCCCTAAGAGGCATGTGGATGGGTATATGAATAGGAAAGGTTTGGAGGGATATAGGCCAGGTGTTGGCAGGTGGGACTAGATTGGGTTGGGATATCTGGTCGGCATGGATGGGTTGGACTGAAGGGTCTGTTTCCATGCTGCACGTCTCTATGACTCTATGACTCTATCTGCAGAAACCATGCAAAAAGTATATATGAGATACTTTCTCTTCATTAGATTTCCCAATTATTTATTATATGTTTATGCCTAAAACTATTGCATTATATACTGAAATTCTGACCATTTATGTAGCAAGGAGAAAGTGAGGACTGCAGGTGCTGAGACCAGAGTCAAAAAGTGTGGTGCTGGAAAGCACAGCCAGTCAGGCAGCATCCAAGGAGCAGAAGAGTCAATGTTTTGAGCACATGTGTCTGTGTGGGTTTCCTCCCACTGTCCAAAGATTTGCAATGCAGGTGAATTGGCCATGCTAAATTGCCCATAGTGGTCTGGGTGGGTTACTTTTTGGAGGGTCAGTGTGGACTTGTTGGGCCAAAGGGCCTGTTTCCACACTTTAGGGAATCTAATCTAAATGCAAGTTTTTATTTCTTCTTTCTTTCCAAGACTGGAAAAAATGGAACAGAAATATGAAATGTCATTATGAAATCATAAATTGTGGAGCTTCCTAATTAAAGTGCAAATTGCTCACTTTTTATTTGATATATTAATCAAGAGTATGATGTCCTAAGGCAAAAAGGCAGTGAATAAATTCAGGAAGGAAGTCAAACAGTTTGCTCTTTTGCTTATCTACTGCAAGACATCCCTATCAAAAATTAATATAAATGCTACAAGATATGCTTACAATTTTCCAAGTAAAGAGTAGAAAGGAATCTTTCTAAATACCCACCCAACCTTTCCTCAATTTGCTATCTCTAGATTGCAACTTTCCATAAAAATCAAGGAATCTGTTTTCCATTGCACTGCACTATGTGCAGGCTTGTGTATGAAATGACCGAAGCTTATCGGGTGCTTTACAAGAGGGGAATGGTTAGCTGTCATTGATCTACATTTGTTACAGCTTTAATAATTATTTGAATCGTGATCTGCCCTCACTGCAGTTTGCCTCCTTACATTTCCATTATTGCCGCATGACTTATTAATAATTAAATATTCTTGCATGGTTGTGAGAATGTAATGATATAGGCAACTCAGTCTCAGATGAGCCAAACAGAGCTCACTCTTTCCATTCTGTTAAGTGGTTGCTGATGAAAGAGTCTTTTTTTTTTAGAGAGAGATGTTAATCATTGATGGGTGAAACAAAAGAAAACAGGACAAAACCATCTCCTGAGGGTGTTCTGTGGATAAAGGTCTAACAGCCGGAAATTTCCTCTTCCTTGAGCACTGTGGCAATGGCAACAAAGTTGGGAAAATATATCAAAAATGAGGAAAATGTCATATCTAGGAAAAACAATTTCTGACTTCCACATTAAGGTTTAAACAAGAAGATCAGGATCTCACCAATGAGCAGTGACCTTCTTAGTTCCATGAGCTTGCACTTCATTATTAGACCGACTCAGCTTCTTACTCTCCAGCTTTCGATTCTCCTTCCCTTTACCAAGAAACTAGATGGTGCCGATTGTTGTAACCTGGAGTGATTTCTTGGCAACAGCAATTTGCCAAGTGCTTCTCTGGGCCTTCATCCAACTTTGTCTTGCGCACTACTTCCCTGCATGCTCCACTGTCCTCTTCCAGCCTCTGTCCATGCAAGTCAGCTCTCAGACCTGCTCACATGCCACTCCAGCCCTTCAGATATACCTCTGACCTACATGTTTCTGCCCGAATTACTTGGGCACAAGGGACACACATCCATTTTCTGCATCTTCACCAGGTATGTCTTATGGCCCTTAGCTTAATTTCTTCACATTCACTTTACTGTTTGCTCTGAGTGACCACTCAATTTATTTTTAGTGCAAAGCCAGTGTTCGGGTACGGGCTGTCAGCCTTCGTGGTTTGCATCGCCTTTTAGCACAGAGGCAATCTATCTCAGTTCAGAGAACTGAACAGTCAAGGGGGTGGACATGTCAATGTTCAATGTCATACCTGCATCATGTGCCAACACTTCCATGGCAAGCACACTGCATGTTCTTCAACCCATTAGTACTGAAAGATGTAGGGGACCAGTTTTTAGTGGGGTCAAGGGGAACTTTGGTTAGCCAGGGATACTGCCACTCAAAATTAAAGGGCTCACTTGACTCCAGTCCAGAGGGTTGGTCACCATTAGTCAGGCACTTGGAGCTACCAGAGTCTGGGAAGCCCTGCCCTTGCAGTCTGGGAATTAGGTTATAGTCAGTTCTATCAGTCAAATGCAACCAGTCCAGGAATTTGAAGGAGGTCAGTCAGGGATGGTGAAGAATCTGACTCTTATTTTACTCCCTATTACCCCAGCTCTAAGTTCAAAGTGATGCAGAATTGTTTTCTGAGTTTTGTTCCAGAGGAAACCTATTCTCTCATTCTTTTATCATTGTAAGACTTCAATTAGATCTGTCCTCAACTGTTTGCCATATTTATAGTAAAGGTTTATAATTCAATCATGCAGACAGGGGATTTGATTATTAGGGTGATTTTTTTTTTAAAAAAACTCATTGCATGGAGTTAAAACCAGTCTTTGTGTTTGCAATTCTTATTTAATCCCTTTTCAACTATCTGTTGAAACATTGTGAAAAAACAGTGCTTAGCTTATTTGGTCTACGTTCACATTTTTCAATCTTGAGCCCACAGATTTTTAGGGTGTTTTCTGTTCTGTTGCAATTACACTTGACCAAAAGGATAATGAAACTAGAAATAGCCACAAAACAGTTTATATAAGTTGGATATTTATTTCGTTACATTTTCAATTAGAAGGTACTTAAAAAAAATAAGTGTGGAATTGCCAAATGATGCAACTTCCCGCAAAACGTTCTTTAATGACCAGCTCTCTCAATAATTGGTGATGTATGGTTTAAGTAGGCAAAGAAACTCATTGCTTGCTGAGTTCATAATACATTTCTGGTATAAAGTAAATTCTACAAAATAGATCTTGAGCAATCTTGCTTGCACCATGGACAACAGTTTGCAATATTTATAAGTTACTACTTTGCATTTTAGAAACTTTCCTCTAGAGGCAGGAATAGAGGGAACTGCTCCCATTATCCTAGAGGCCTCCCAATTGTCTATACAAATCCCCTCCTCTCAGTTGTTGTCCAGTCCCACCCACCTTCCCAGAACTTAACTAAACCACTGTTGGCAAAGTTGGCGGTCTAAGATTGATTTAGTCGGTCGGTGTGTTGCCCATGGAGTTGTAAATAGTGTTGAAGATCACCCCTACTGTACAGATAAGGCAGAAACACACATTCATTTCCATTACCATGTCTTCTGATAATATTGAGAACTGTCTGTTAGGTCCACCCCATGCATAAAGCCTTAGATCGGGATGCAGCTAATTGTATTGGTATAAGCTGAACCTGTAAAACAGTCAACTCAAGTGCATCTGGATAGTTTTGAACCATCATTTGAACATTGGCAAGAGGTAAAAAGTATTGTAATTCACACCCTTCAATTTTATGGGATATTTTACAGGATATGTCACATACAAGGACCAGAAACTCTTGTCTTAATAATTTGGTTACAATTCCATGCTTTTCTGAAAATGGTCACTGAACCTGAAATGTTAACTTTGCTTTCTCCCTAAGATACCACCAGACCTGCTGTGTTTTTCTGACAACTTCTAACTTTTTGTTTTTGATTTCCAGCATCCACAGTTGCTTGTTTTTTCTTATTGCAATTTCATGTAGGCTTTCAAAGGACTCAGGTTTTGTTTCTATCCTTTCAGCTGCTTGGTTGGTTAGCTTAAGTGGTTAATATAAGGTTTAGCACGATACCATCAGTGCGGGTTCAATCCCTGCTATGGCTGAGATGTCCTTGTGAGCTGCTTGTTCTGCTTTAAGAATGGAAGGTAATGTTGAATTGCCATTGACAAAGATTTCCTAGACAGCTGCTCAGGATGTAGTGCCAGTAGATGATGAGTAAAAAGGGAATAGCTGTCATTGCTTTCGACCAGTGTTTTTGAAATCTTAGGAAAATGTTGTTTCACAAATGGATGCCATTTCCTTGCCACCAAGAACGGTGGCTCAGTGGTTAGCGCTGCTGCTTCACAGCGCCAGGGTCCCAGGTTTGATTCCAGCCTTGGATGACTGTGTGGATTATGCACATTCTCCCCGTGTCTGTATGGGTTTCTTCTGGGTGCTCCAGTTTCCTCCCACAGTCCAAAGATGTGCAGGTCAGGTGAGTTGGCCATGCTAAATTGTCCATAGTGTTAGGTGCATTAGTCAGAGGGAAATGGGTCTGGGTGGATTACTCTTCAGAGGATCGGTGTGGACTGGTTGAGCCAAAGGGCCTGTTTCAACACTGTAGGGAATCTAATCACCTCAATCCTCATCGTTTAGTGAATCAATTTGCACTGCCCTCACCATTACTTCCATTTTTCATTTTTCTTGTCACTATTGGAGCTGATTTTATTTATTATTTCAACTGCCTAATATAACCACCAGCCTAGCATTTGAAGTCAACTTTTCTCTTCCAGATTGTATTGATTTTAATTTGTAGTATACAATCTTTACATTGCCATTAGACTCCAACATACCTACCATTAATAATTATTATTTTGTTAAAGCATTAATTTCTTTGGAAATAGCTCATTTTGGTTTCGCTGTGTTTCAAGCCTCGTTACTTTAGTGAATATCTTATTAATTCTAGCTTTTAGTGTCACATGATCAAGTCAAATGACAAGAAAATTATTGGTAATAAGAGTCCAAAAATTTAGTGTTCATTAATCTTACTGAATAACTAAATGTAAGGGAATAATGGTGAAATGTCAAGAGAAAGTGCAGTAAATAATTCACTTCATTTCTGTTTAAAAGCTGCTCTGAATATTCCTGTCACTCTCTTCAAAAAAAGACAAAAGATTAGGCTGAGTGAATGAAGGATAATTTAACTTGATGATGTCTTGTTAAAGTCATTAATGCTAAACTTAAGTGGAGTTCTACAGGTGCAGTCTTGTCTTTCACTAGGTTAGGTTTCAAAATAGGCGAAAGTGAGGATGCAGATGCTAGAGATTAGAGTCAAGATTAGAGTGGTGCTGGAAAAGCACAGCAGGTCAGGAGCATCTGAGGAGCAGGAAAATCGACATTTTGGGCAGGAGCCCTTCATCAGGATTGGCCTCTGTCCGAAATGTTGATTCCCCTGCTCCTTGGATGCTGGCTGCCCTACTGTACATTTCCAGCACCACTCTAATCTAGATTTCAAAATAGTCAACTCAACAATATGAATAGACAGAGAGGAGTTCTATCTGAGAAACTAGTGTAGTAACTATTGGTAGTTTTATTGCATTGAAACGGAGGTGGAGGTATTTTTAATCAACCTGGTTGTTGATGTTACTTTCACACCTCTGGCACAGGTGGGACTTGAACCTGAGCCTTGGGCTTAGAGATAAGGACAGTACCATTGTGTCACAAATGTCCCATGGAGCAGAGGTAGAGAATGCAGTGGCCTTTGAGCACAGAGCAAATGGCAATTATTTTACTTGCAGGAAAAACTGACTGAAGCAATTTATGTATCAGATTAGCATCATACTTAAAGCTTGGTAAAAGAGCAGGACAAGATTGGGTTTGCAAAGAAGTTGAATTGAGATGCCTGCAGAGGCAGTCAATCATGTGCCAAATTGTTGGTTGGCATTTAATCTTCTCTGGTAGTTAATTCACCCTCACCTGCTCCCAGCCTATAATATGGCATGGGAGTAGCCAATGCAGCTCCACCTCTCATGAACAACAGGATGTCAAACATCCCACCTCACAGAGTAAATGGGATGGTCGCTGACATTCAGCTAGATGGATGTGAGATTATCCCAGTGTCTACAGGCAAAGGTTCAGCTCTCTTAAAATATCTGAGCACAAATCCCTCAGCAGGTTCAGACTCTGATGGGACCAGACTTCTGACATCAGCATCCTCCTGCACAAAAACCTCCTGCCCACTTGAACACCAAGGGTGGCACAGTGGTTAGCACTGCTGCCTCACAGTGCCAGAGACCCGGGTTCAATTCCCACCTCAGAATGGGTCTGAGTGGGTTGCTCTTCGGAGGGTCGGTGTGGACTTATTGGGCCGAAGGGCCTGCTTCCACAGTGTAAGTAATCTAAACAATACCAGTGGCTCCACAAGCCTCCCTGAATCTCCACCTTTCACCAAACTGTATGGGGTCTTCTCTAATAAAGGGAGAAGAGCAGAGAGCTTTGTAATGACTTTTGTGGAGAGGAGGGAGGGCCAACATTTGCAACAAGTGACTGTGAGACATGGGTGCCAGAGGACAATTGGATGAGGGTGAATCAATATGTTGGTTGTTAAGTGGGAATGCAGAGAGGGAAATGGATGGAGTTGCAAAATGTGTATCTCTGAGGTATGTTGTGCAAATCACCCAATACTGTATATGGTTAACATTTACAAATGATACTCTTTCAAATTCTTGCAGTGCAAGTTTACTAAGCCCATTCTCATGAACAAATAAGTCAAGGTTTCCCATATTTAATTCTTAACAGTTGAAATTCAATGGCTTGTTTACAATTGGAAATTGGCATGAAACTGTCACTTTTCCTATTAAAGATAACAACTAATCCATTGCTATTCAGTACTTTCTTTCCTTACCATTGTTATTCAATAATCCAATTCAACAGCTAAAAAATAAATTAAACTCAGAGCTGGTGCATCCTTCACTTTTCCTCTGGAATAGTGTAACTTGTTACAGTTTTCACACAACCTCTTTGTCTCACCATTTTTATATATCTCTCATTTTATTTCTCTTTCTCCAACTCTCCCACTCTAGCATTCTTGCATGAATCTCTTTCTGTCATACCTGATGTTTCTAGTTCTGACCCTCACATTTTCTTTCCTTGTCTTGCAATTTACCTATTTCATTTAGTGACCAGGATAATGATTTTTATGGCCTTCTATTGTAACCTGTCTATTTTGGTCTGGATTTTTGTATTTCCAATGGGGACCGAGAATGAAATCGTTGCTGAATGGGACCACTGAAATCCTGGCCCTTGTTTCTGCCTTGTATATACTTAGCAGAGGACTGGATTTTCTTGTTGAAGTTGAGAATCAGGATGCAGGCCTAACTCTGCTATTGTAACAGTCTCTGGTAAAATTATTCGGCAGTTTATTTGCAGCGAGGTAAAAACAATGACTGCAGATGCTGGAAACCAGATTCTGGATCAGTGGTGCTGGAAGAGCACAGCAATTCAGGCAGCATCCGAGGACAGGCAAAATCGACGTTTCGGGCAAAAGCCCTTCATCAGGAATATTCCTGATGAAGGGCTTTTGCCCGAAACGTCGATTTTGCCTGTCCTCGGATGCTGCCTGAATTGCTGTGCTCTTCCAGCACCACTGATCCAGTTTATTTGCAGCTAAGAGCCATAAAACTCTCAAATAAACAAATAAACTTCAGAGTTGCTATTCCAGTATATGTCTAGATATATGAATACGTAACAGCAATGGGAAAATATTCATTATTTATATATTGCTGAAACAATAGGCTATCCTTCATTGCATAGAATGTACTTCACCTGTTTTATCCATTAGATGAACTTCTTTGACTGGCACCTCTCAGAGGCAGGACTTGCTGAGAATATAGTGTCACATTCTGCTCATCTGCAATGGCATTGTCCCACTTGTTGGAAAGTGTAGGCTTCTATTTTCATTGTGTCCTCATTACAGTCCAATATCCACATTCTACCAATATTTATGTGAGTGGAAAAGGTAAAGCCAGGCCTGAGCTGCTGAGATGGCAGTGCTGTTAACGGAAACTTTCAAATGGAAACAATTTATTGAATTGAATTTATTGTCATGTGTACTGAGGCACAGTGAAAAGCTTTGTTGAAGACTGATGAGTAGGATTCTTATGTAGCTGTTCTTGGTGTGAAGATGTTTGAGGGAGGAGTGAAGGCAAGTGATATGGCATCTGGCATGGATCTGTTGGTCTGATAGGCAAATTGGATTGGGTCAAGAGTAGTGGGGAGGCTAGAGTTGATTAATGCCATGACCAGCCTTTCAAAGCACTTCATGACCACCGAAGTTAGGGCCACTGGGCAGTAGTCATTGAGACATGCTGCATGAGCCTTCTTAAGCTCAGGGATGATGTTGGCCCTCTTGAAACAGGCAGGGATGGTGGCCTGCTGCAGGGAGTGGTTGAAGATGTCCAAGAAGACCTCTGCCAGTTGATCTGCGCGTGCTCTGAGTGCACAGCCTGGTACTCCGTCTGGTCCCATCGCTTTCCTTTGATTCACACAAAGGAAAACTGATCTGACGTCTGACGCAGTGGCTGTTGGGATAGGTTCGTCAGGACTTGTTGGAATAGGTGTTACCTCTTCACCGAAATTCTGCTCAAGGCATTGAGATGATCTGGGAGGGATGTGTCATCATCTGCTATCTTGCACTGTCTCTTTTCACAACCTGCGATGTCATTCATTCCTCGCCATAGTCGCTGGGTATTTGTCTGGGTCTCTAGTTTGGATCAGTATTAGTCCTTGGCTGTCGTATATTTGAGTGGGTCTCCTGATCTGAAGGCCACGCGCCTGGTTTTTAGCAGATGCTGTATGTCTTGATTCATCCAAAGTCTCCTTTCGGGGAGCACCCGGACCGACCTATCTAAGGATAGGTCTTGAAGATTTCAAATGGCGTGTCTGTCATCAGTCTGTAAGTATCTAGTGCGCAGTGTAGACAATTCCTAGAGAGATAGCAAAGAGGGGAGACAGTAACAAGAAAACAATCAGTAATCAATCTGAGTAAGAAAAAACAAATTAGGATATATATTCCATTTAAAGGGGTCTAAGAGGGTGGCCATTTATAAAAACATTTTCTCAATCTAGCTTAATTTGATGGCTTGGTAACCTTTCAATAGCAGCAATTCTAGCCACGATTGAATCTAGTTCCTCACACATAGAACATAGTTTTTAGGAATAAAAGCAAACTAGCGATCACATTCAGAAAACAGATGTAGTAAGTAGGGAGTTTTACCCCTGTTCTAAACTGTGCTGCAAGCACATTGATGTGGAACTGTTGGGCAGCTCCTCACTGATCCTGACCCTGTTGTACATAGAAATACATGATGTTAACACAAGGAGCCAAAAGTGGAAAACAATTATTCAAATTCTCTACTCATGTATGTATGTTACCTGAGCAGTTTAATTCATCAAAAAATTAAATTTTAGAAATTACACAAACATTGAAGTGAACAGCATGATTTGTTGGCACACCATATTTATGTATGGAGGGATTTTATCACATGACATACAATTGGCAGTCTTCAGTCGTGTACACAAATTAATTCCCAGTTGTTATCCATCAGGTTTTATTAAAGGGAGTTGTGATGACATGTACGTTCTCGGAAATAGAGCATATGCAGAAAACATAGTTTTATCTACAGTGAGCACTTCTCACTCACTTCATGGGATTCTTTTCCGACAATTGTTTATATGTTAAGTACATATTATAAATTAGCATATTTCACATTCATTATAAGTTATGTCACAGGAAACTCAACGTGTGTCTGAAATTTTAACATTTGAATTACACGAGAGATATTTGATTTGATAGATACAGAACGTCAAGAAAGTGAGGACTGCAGATGCTGGAGATCAGAGCTGAAAATGTGTTGCTGGAAAAGCCCAGCAGGTCAGGCAACATCCAAGGAGCAGGAGAATCGACGTTTCGGGCATGAGCCCTTCTTCCTGAAGAAGGGCTCATGCCCGCAACGTCGATTCTCCTGCCCCTTGGATGCTGCCTGACCTGCTGTGCTTTTCCAGCAACACATTTTCAGACACAGAATGTGCTCAATTATAGTAACGATTCTGTACCAGATGTTTTCTATGGAAAAAGTAATGCACAATTATGCTGTTTGCGGCTATCTACATTTGAATGGAAGGGTATTTGCGTCTTCTTGTTCCTCAGAGGAAAGCCTTGATTGCAATGCTCTGTGAACTGGCCACTCATCATCCACCCTCATAAACCCAAAATATTGCTGCCCAAATCTTCTCCTAAGTCAAGTCTGCTTATCCATTGCACTATGCCCATTCATATTCCTTACTTTGTTATTATCAATGTCTCAAATCTTCATTTCACATACTCAATTTAAGTCCTTTCTTCACCTTCTACTCCCTTTCTCTGACTTCCACCAGCATTGTAAATTTCAATTCACTTGAGCTCTCACTTTCTCTGTTCTTCTGATTCCAATGTCTATCGCCTCCTCTTCTCTCTTTATCCCTTCCAATGAGACCAAAGGAAACCTCTTGCCCTCATTGCAACTCAGTACCTATGTTCTTGTAGCTCTTTACTTTCCTCCCTTCTCCCTCTGTTACCTTAAAGACCTTATTTAACAACTGTCTCTCTGAACAATCATGTTCATCCCCTCTAATATCTCCTTTGATTTGGGGTTAATTATTTAATTTGTTTTATTTCTGTGACAATAAAAGCACTATATGAAAGTAACTTCTTGTCCTGGTTATGGATATTTAAAATTTGATATTGCCTATGAATTCAATTTGTCCTGGTCTTGAGGACACTTTCTGACACTTGTTCAATCCAATGGAAAAACTTTATCTACAAAAAATGCAATCGAAAGCTACCAGTATAGGCAGAAGTGTACTGTTTATTTTGTAGCTCTTCACATTAAATGATATTACCATTGCTGAATCCTCCATTCTGGTGGGGCAATAAAAACTGAACTAGACCAGCCATGTGATTAGAGTGGTGCTGGAAAAGCACAGCAGGCCAGGCAACATTCAAGGAGCAGGAAAATCGACGTTTTGGGCAAAAGCCCTTCATCATTCCTGATGAAGGGCTTTTGCCCAAAACGTCAATTTTCCTGTTCCTCGAATGCTGCCTGGCCTGCTGTGCTTTTCCAGCATCACTCTAATCTAGACTCTGGTTTTCAGCATCTGCAGTCCTCACTTTCGCCTAGATCAGCCACGTGGCTCAGTGATAGTGTCCATAACTCTGGGTCAGAGGGTTTGCGTTCAAGTCTCATTATCATTAAATGTCTGCTTAGGCTGATTAAAAGATAAACCACAAATACTGTGACTACAAGAGTGGTCAGAGGCTAGGAGTTCTGAGGGGAGTAATTTGCCAACTGATTTTCCCCAAATCTATCCACTATCAAAATGCACATGTCAGAAATATAATATAATACTCTCCACATCATTCAGGAAGTTTGGCGCTCTCCAGGACAAAGCAGCCTACTTGATTGGCACCCTAATCACCTACTTCAACATTCATTCCCTCCACCAACAATGGAGTACTGTGTACAATATACAAGATGCAATGCAGTAACTCATCAAGATTGCTTCAACACCACCTTTCAAACCCATGACTACTTACCATAAGAAGGACAAGGGCAACTGATGTATGGGAACACCAGCATCCATAGATTCCCTTCCAAGTCACACGTAGTCAAGATTTGGCACTATAATCGCTGTTCTTCCATTATCACTGGGTCAAATTCCTGGAGCTTTCTTCCTAACAGCATTGTGGGTGAACCTGCATCACATAGACCTCAGTGGTTCAGAAGGGTTACTCAACACCATCTTTTCAAGGGTATTTAGAAATGGGCACTAAATGCTTGTCTTTAGGGGTTTTTCGTGTAAAGAGGAATCTCTTACATGAGAATGGGATGGGCGGGCACTACTTCATTTGGATAGTTGATTATTTGTTTCATTGATTCAATGCCTCTCCTCTGGGACTCGGAGTTTTCTGATGTTTCCTTGCTCTGCCTGCCTTGCTGCCTCTCTCTGTCTCAGGGCTTGTTTCTGCCAGACACACACATGTGCGAAAGGGATCTGCAGCATTGTTGAAGCCTCCCACCTGCCCCCAACCCCATAGGGTTGGCAATAGGGTTGACGCAGCGAGCACTTGCTAAGTCCGCTCCCCGTTCAGGAGACTAGGCAGCAGCATAGCACCGCCCACCCCACCCCTGTCCAGCCCCACTCCTGGTCCATCCACTTCCCCCCGTCCACCCCCAACCCTGCCCAATCCCACCCCCCAATCTCATCCAACCCCATCCCCATCTACCCCCCCCCCAACCACATCCAACCCCGTCCAACCCGGCTCGCCCCCCTACCCCCAGGGCAGCCGGACTGGACACCAACAGTAAGACTGCTGCTGCCTTTGGGGAGGTGAGTCTCAAAATGAAACACACACACACACACACACCATTTTACTGCAACTTTCTGACAGGTTCCACCTTTGCCCTGTACAGAATAACATTGGAGAGATTTTCTGGGGAAGGGGCGGGGGGGGGGAGGTGTTCAGGGTACACCCCTGTGTAAAACTCCAGGGAAAGTGTGAGGAAGAGAGAGAGAGGGGGCTGGCGGTCAGTCATTTGGAAACGTTGTCTGGGCTCCCATCCATATCCAAGACTGTTGTCAGCAGCATTTCAGTAAGCTGAGTTCACTTTTAATCATTGTAAACAACGCTGCGATCAGTGTTGAAACATTTCTTTGATGTAATTTTTCTATCAGGACCTTGAGATCTTCAAATAATCTGAAATTCGGATAATTGGTATTCGGATAATCAAGGTTCCTCTGTAGTGCTAATGCCCTTATCTCTGGGCCAGAAGATCTGGGTTCAAGTCCTAGTTGCCATGGAGTTGTGACATAACCTATCCAAACAGATAGATTAGAAATAATTTTAGCGGGTACATGACGTTTACACACAGCCTTCATTGCTATGAAAAATTAAGAGTTAATTATGTATCCCTATCTCTGCATCCATCATCCAGTCTGAAAATGTAATTTCTCCTCCTGTGAATGAAGAAAAAGTCAGCTCTTGATGAGAGACATCTTCTGGTTCTGTGGGTGGTATCCCGTCTTGAAGCCTGAAGGTCCCAGTTCAAGTCCCAGTTTTGATGGTGTGTTTATAAAATGATCAAACAGGTTAACGACCAACCTGAAAATACTAATGAACAAGTGGAAGACTGGGAGAGATTCCCAGTCAGCTATGTGATGGAAAGAAGTTGGAGCCTCTACCACCATGATCCATAGTTCCAGAGTACAACCTGTACGTCAAGGTGTACATTACCACAACACCTGAGAGGACTGTAACACACCACCCACCACCATCACTTGGTGGTAATCTTGAAGATTTGATCATATGATGCTTTATCATGTGACATCTAATCACACAACAATTGCCAGCGGTTTGCAAATTTCATTGTACGCTTTGGTCTCTTTGCTCTCATGCCAGCAGCTTGATTCCAAGCCAAGATGTGAGAAGGTGAAGGAAGTGTACAGACACAAAGCTTGAGGTTCTTGGAAAGAGCAGACAGAGAGAGAGAGATGGAGGCAAGACTTACTTTCAGCACAACATCTGGGTTTAAGAGAAAGAAGAATTACAATTACAACATTTATAAGACATTTGGATATGTGGATACATAGGAACGGTATAGAGGGATATGGGCCAAATGCAGGCAAATGAGATTAGTTTAGTTTAGGAAACCTGGTAAGCATAGTCAGGTTGGGTGAAGGGCCTGTTTCCATGCTGTATATCTCTATGACTCGAAGAAGGTTGAAATGACTATAACTGTGTTGATGCAATCGAAGTATAAATAATGCACTGGAGAACAGGAAGTCGGAGGTGAGATAAACATTTTTTTTGGAGGGTGACAATTATTTGGTGTGAAGGGAGATGTTGAGGTCTGTTGAGGGCATATTTAGGTGATGAGTGATGGGAGTTGGTGTTTGTAACTGATTAGAGTATATGGCATTTGAGCAAGGGAAGGATCGGGGAGGCTAGGGAACATTGCTAATAAGAGATAAAGCTTGATAATCTTTTAATTGTGGGCAATGTTCCTCTCTGCAGCCAACTGAACACTAATAAAAACAAATTACCACAGTAATTTGCAGTAAAATGGTGTGTGTGTGTGTGTTTCAATTTGAGACTCACCTCACCAAAGGCAGCAGCAGTCTTACTGTTGGTGTCCAGTCCGGCTGCCCTGGAGGGGTCGAGCCGAGTTGGACGGGGTTGGATGTGGTTGGGAGGGGGGGTTGGATGGGGACAGTGGATGAGATTGGGGGGTGGGATTGGGCAGGGTTGGAGGTGGACGGGGGAAGTGGATGGTTTCTATTGTGACATATATTTTGAAGATACAGTGAAAAGTGTTCTGTCGCCACAATCTGGTGCCATTTTGAGTTACAAGTTACAAAAAGAATATAAAGAAAGTAGTTAAATAAGAGTTCATCTTCTGTTCAAATTGGGGTCTTGAGCACAGGTTCAGGACTTCTGCAAGGTCTCTGCGAGGTGCTCCGGTTCTGAAGGAATTCCTGTTATGGGAACATCAGTGACAATGCCAGTGCCCCAGGAGACCCCAGCTTTGCTGCTGCTGCCACTGCTGCCTTGCAGTCACCTAGAATCCAGGCTCTGGGCCTATCATCACCAGGAGTACTTGCTCCAGGCACCACCACCACCAAGAGTCCACGTTCTGGGCCTACCATCATCAAGAGTACCTGGTCCAGGCACCACCACCAAGAGTCCAGGCTCTGGGCCTACTGTCACCAGGAGTCCCTGCTGGAGATCTGAAAGAAAAATGGAAACTCAGCAGGTCAGACAATGTTCTTGGAGAGATAAGTAGAGTAAATGTTTTGAGTCCAATAAGACTCTTTCAATTCTTTCCCTGGTTCTCCATTGCTGAATACATTGAACAGATTAGATTATAATAATAATTACCATTGCCATTGTTTTTAACTAATGAAGAGCAACATTTCCCAAAATGTCGATTAAAATTATCGAGGTTATGGAATTGTATTAATCTTTTCTGAATCTCCGAATTGATAATACAAATAATTTAAAATATCAAGGAACATTCAAGTTTTATCACTCTATTCAATGTTAAGTTCATTCAAAAAGATACAGAACTTGGGGAAATAAATAGCGACATCTTGAAAAATGTCCACATTACAGAGGAGGAGGTGCTGGATGTCTTAAGATGCATAAAAATGGATGAATCCCTATGCCTGATCAGGTGTGCCCTAGAACTCTGTAGGAAACTAGTGAAGAGATTGCTGGGCCCTTTGCTGAGATATTTGTATCATTGATAGTCACAGGTGAGGTGCTGGAAGACTGTAGGTTGGCTAACTTGGTGCCACTATTTAAGAAAGGTGGTAAGGAAAAGCCAGGGAACTATAGACTGGTGAACCTGACATTGGTGGTGGGCAAGTTGATGGAGGGAATCCTGAGGGACAGGATGTACATATATTTGGAAAGCCAAGGACTGATTAGGGGTAGTCAGCATGGCTCCGTGTTTGGGGGAAATCATGTCTCATAAAGTTGATTGAGTTTTTTGAAGAAGTAACAAAGACGATTGATGAGGGCAGAGCAGTAGATGTGATCCATATGGACTTCAGTAAGACGTTCAACAAGGTTCCTCATGGAAGACTAATTAGCAAGATTAGATCGCATGGAATACAGGAGAACTAGCCATTTGGATACAGAACTGGCTCAAAGGTAGAAGACAGAGAATGGTAGTCGAGGGTTGTTTTTCAGACTGGAGGCCTGTGACCAGGGGAGTGCCACAAGGATCGGTGCTGGGTCCCTGCTTTGCCTCATTTATATAAATGATTGGATATGAACACAGGAAGTACGGTTAGTAAATTTGCAGATGGCACTAAAATTGGAGGTGTATTGGACAGCAAAGAAGGTTACCTCAAAATAAAACAGGATTTTGATCAGATGGGTTGATGGGCCAAGGAGTGGCAGATGGAGTTTAATTTAGATAAATGCAAGGTGCTGCATTTTGGAAAAGCAAATCACAGCAGGATTTGTGGTAAGGTCCTAGGGATTGTTGCTGAACAAAGAGACCTTGGAGTGCAGGTTCATAGCTCCTTGAAAGTGTATCCCAGGTAGATAGTCATGATTTGGAGATGCTGGTGTTGGACTGGGGTGTACAAAGTTAAAAGTCACATAGCACCAGGTTATAGTCCAACAGGTTTCTTTAGAAGCACTAATATATTCCGCATCACCTGACGAAGAAGCAGCGTTTCGAGCTAATGCTTCCAAATAAAATTGTTGGACTATACCCTGGTGTTGTGTGATTTTTAACCAGGTAGATCGGATAGTGAAGAAGGCATTTGATACCTTTGCCTTTATTGGTCAGTGCATTGAGTGTAGGAGTTGGTAGGTCATATTGTGGCTGTACAGAACATTGATTAGGCCACTTTGTAATATTGTGTGCAATTCTGGTTTCCCCCCAATAGGAAGGATGTTGTGAAACTTGAAAGGGTTCCGAAAAGATTTCCAAGGATGTTGCCAGGGTTGGAGAGTTTGAGCTATAGGCTGGAGCTAATTTCCCTGGAGCACTGGAGGCTGAGGGGTGACCTAATAGAGGTTTATGAAATCATAAGGGGCATAGAAAGAGTAGACAGACAACATCTTTTCTTGGGGGTGGGGAGGGTGGGGATCCAAAACTAGAGTGTATAGGTTTAAGGTTTAAAAAGGAAAGATTTAAAAGGGACCTAAGAGGCCATTTTTTCACGCAGAGGGTATGCATGTATGGAATGAGCTGCCAGAGGAATTGATGGAGGCTGGTACAATGGCAACATTTAAAAGGTACCTGGATGAGTGCTTTAGAGGGATATGGGCCAAATGATGGCAAATAGGACTAGATTTATTTAGGATATTTGGTTGGCATGGACGAGTTGGACTGAAGGTTTGTGTCTGTTTCTATACCGTTTATCTCTATGATCCTCATCCCTGAATGAATCTGCAACAAACGAAATTGCCCAGGAAGAGTTGAATGCACTGTCCACAGTTACGTTTAAAGGACCCCTGTCTCAAAAGATTACAGTAAGCTTTCAGTATTTGTTCTAATTTGACTTGTTACCCATTAGACACCTGTGTTAAGGTGGAAGATAAAAGAAGCACACTCAATAAATAATAAGCTTGCCAGAATCAATATGTAATAAATCAACTGGTATTGTATTCTACACAGCTGATCTGAATGTTTTTTCAATGATGCTCCAACAACTGTACACTTTACTGCCTGGCTCTGGCAGAATAGACTTCATGTGACACTGAGAAATATGTTATTCAAGTAATAGCAGTTTCAGCACCTGTGATGATGGTTTTTAACCTGTCACTGTGGTTGGCATTGGTCCTGAAAAGCAGAAAGAATGCTAAAGTATGTTAGTTGTAAGTGGGTTCCTCAAATGTTTTCAAAGAAATTGTCATTAATTGGTCAGAGGAAAAAAGGTGCATCACAAATACCTCTACAAATTAATATGAGCAGAACAACTCATTACAGCCCAGTTATCATTAGACCATCATTCTTCTGACAGTGTAATGGTTGTCATTCAGAATAGCTTTGGGCCCAAACTGGCTGTGAAAGCAAGTTATTTGTTGAGTAATAACAGTATAACTCCCATGTTGACAGCAAACAAGTCATTATCTTTTGTCAACGAGATCTAGTTATTGTTTTTGCGAGAAAATAAAAATTAAAGAATGTTACTTGATTTTTGTTCTCAAATAATTTAAAGTTGAAAGGGACTTAAATGTGGGAAGCATGATTGGGAAATTTGCTGATGACATAAAAATTGTCTGTGTAGATGACCGTAAAGGGTGTAGATGACTGTGAAGGGGGATAGCTGTCGATTCCAGAATGATGTGGTTTGGTTGAATAAAGGGAAAAGTGACAAATGGAATTCAATCCAGGGAATTGTGAGGTAACGCATTTGGAGAGGGTAAACACAACTAGAGATTACACAATAATTGGGAGGAAATGGTAAAGGGTAAAGAAATTAAGAGATAGCGAAGGGCAGGTAGATAAGGTAAAGAAAGTATAAATGTCTTCCAGTGTTAGCTGCAATATAGAACATAAAAACAGGATGTAGTACTGAAACTGTACGAAATATTATTTATGTCACAATTGGAATTTTACATGTGGTTCTGGACACCATATTAAAGAACATAGAACAGTGCAGCACAGGAACAGGCCATTTAGCCTACAATGTCTGTAGTGACCATGATGCCATTCTAACCTGATCCCTTCTACCTGCACATAGTCCATATCCCTCTGCCTGTTCATGTGTCTGTCTAAATGTCTCTTAAACATTGCTATTGTATCTGTTTCTACCACCTCCCCTGGCAGTGTATTCCAGTCACCCACCACCCTTGTGTAAAAATATTCATCGCACATCTCCTTTAAACTTTCCCTCTCACACGTTAACCTAAGCCCCTTAATATTTAACATTTACACCCTGGGAAAAATACTCTAACTATGCATACTGTCCATGCTTGTCTTAATTTTGCATACTTCTATCGGAAGGAGAAAGTACAGAGATGATTTACAAAAATATTTCCATCGCTTGAAAATTGCTATCACAAGAAAAGATTGAATAGGCTAGGGGTGTTTTCCTTAAAGCTGAGAAGGCTGAGGGGTGACTTAATTGAGGTGTATAAGATTATGAGGGGCCGGGGTAGAAGAGACAGGAAAGAGCTGCTACCCCTAGTGGAGGGATCAATTCCAGTTGGCATTCCAACCAGAACTCTATCAACAAACACATCGAGTTAGACTCCATCTACCACCCCCTGAGAAAAACTACAGGAAATGACATCACAGGAAATGACAACCCAAAGCGACCCAAACATATAAATGGAAAGCAGGAATCAGCAGCAGTGCTTCGTCCGGAGGCCCACTGAAGATGTTACCGAGTAGGGTGACGAAACGTCTGGAAATGATCCTTCCAGGTCAGCGAGCAAACCTACATCCAGGAGGGTCCATTACCAGGGGCCACAGATTTTAAGGTTATTGGTGGAAAGATTAGAGGGGACATGAGGAAAAACACTTTCACCCACAGCATGGTGATATTTGGTTTGGTAGTGGAGACAGAATCCCTCAAATAATTTACAAGGGAAATGTCTCTGCATCTGAAGTGATATAAACTGCATGTTCATGGGCCCAGTGCTGGAAATTGGGATTAGAATTGGCGGCCAACTTTACTTTCATTTGGCAAAGACAAAATGGGCTCTTTCTGTGTCCTTTGGTTTCAATCATTCTAATTGAAAAATGTCTTTGAACAGATTTTCATAGTGGTTTCATCGATTTCTCCATACTGAGCATTTCTCTCATTTCTGATTTGAAGAACCAACTTTATCAGTCTTTCCAAACACAGACTTCACACGAAAGCAATGTCATTGTGTAACGGCAACACAACATAATCCTTTATTTAGGCATCCTCCAAAATACATGCTTTTAAGCAAGTCCTATTGTTATCAGAAGCAATAAATGTTGCTGTAACATTAATTGACCCAGCAATTTCTGTTGTGATCATTCAGGGTAATAAATGGATTTAGATTTTTGTCACTAATGATCTCCCAATTCTGACACCACTCTATTATGTGTGTAGAATGATCATGAGTGCACCAAGGCAGGAAGGAACCACCCCAAATGTTGAGCAGGTGTACCTGCACAATCTTCTCCTGGGTTGTTCATGACAAATTACAGGGAATCAATCCTTAATTCTGGGAATCTGCCAGAAAATCCAGCAGATTTATATTTTTAAAATTTCAATCATTGGACTTGAGGGTCAATAGCAAGGCCTGCACCTGTTGCTGTTAAGAAAGTGACGGTGAGCTGTTTTCTTGAAATGCTGCAGTTGATGAGATCTAGGTACATCCTCAGTGCTTTCAGAGAGGAGTTCCAGGAATTTGATCCTGTCACAAGGAAGGAGCAGGATTGCTGAGAAAGGGCACATTTTATCAAAATATTTCATCTTGCACTCATCAGGACTATTTTCCAAGAAATACCAGTGTGAAGGGAAAACAGCATTTACACTTTTTGGAAGAGAATGTTGATTGGTTGGTAAGTGTCCTCTGTTTGGTACAGGCGTTGCCATGGAGAATATATAGGTTAGATATGACTGACAATTAAATGCCATGCTTTGTTTAAAATTTAAATCAAGCAGATTGACACTGATTTGTTAAGGTGTTACTCATATACAGTACAATTATTGTCTTTTGCAGTAATACTCAAGTTGTGCACAATCTAATGAAGGAATGGCAGTACAGGTCTATATGTGTCTGCTTGTACGTAGTAAGCTTTGTAAGATGCTGTTAAAGGACTTTGGTCAGTTGAGAAGACAACTTGCAGATACCACACACTGCTGCCATGTTGCACAGCTAGTGGAGGCAGTAAATGCTGATGGTGGTAAATGAGTTGTTGAGCAAGTAGGTTACTTTGAGCTGGATAATGTTAAGCCTTTTGAGTGTTGCTGGAACTGGACCTATCACATTGCGTGGAGACTAATCCATCCCATCCCTGACTTGTGTCTTGTAGATGGTGAACTAACTTTAAGGAGTCATGAAATGAACCACTCACCTCAGATTTACCAGCCTCTAACTTAGTCTTGTAGTCATAGCATTTAAATGGCTGGTTCAGTTCAGTATCTGATCAATGGTAACCCTCCAGGCTGTTGGGAGTGTGGTATTTAAATGTCAATAAGATACATTTACACTTTCTCTTGTTGGAGATGGTAATTGCCTGCTATTTGTGTGACAATGACAGGCCAAAATGGGGATGGGCGAAAAGTCATAGCTGATATAAGGGGCTATGGAAGGCATAACCTGCCATGGCGTGTGAGGGTCAAAGGGTTATGGGTGTCTGTGCACACCTTGACATGTGTTCATGAGGGTCATTGAGGGTGGGAGGGGAGATCAGGTGGAGTATGGGAAATAGATAGGGGGTGGTGAAGGGGTATGAGGGCTAATGGTCTTTTCTGCTGTTAGTGTTACTGACTCAGTCCAATAGCAACGAAGCTCTATACCCAGCAGCCCAGGTGACTGCCTCCAAACACATTCTGGCATTGGTGTCCATCCTCAGTCATGAAGATCCTGATCTTGTAAACACTTTCTCAAAAACCAGGAATTTCCCCAACCTCTGCTACCTGTCTTGAGGATGAAAATCCACCCCATGAAGTCTAGAGTTAAGCTTTGAGTATGTCTACAGAGAGCAGGTGTGATTTTCACAAATGTTTTATTTTAGTTTGTGCATTCAAGGGGAAGGACTCCACCCTGTTAGGAAATTCGAGACTTGAGATTCTACTGAGTTTATGCTTAAATTGCAGAAATCACCTGATCCTCAGCAGCAGTCATTAGTGGGGAGGATTTTGCTTGACTGATTGGACAGAGTTTGCCTGGTCACTTCCAGTGCTTAGGCCAAGACTTTGTGTGCCATCATCAGATTGGTTGGAACCTATAGCCATGATCCATCATTAACTCTTTCCAAATCATTGCTGTCTGCAACATTATATACTGCAGAGGGCAGTTAATAGTAAACTGCATTGTTGTAATTTTGGAATCACAGATCGATCAGAAAAGAATGGCACATTTCCTTCTGTATGTCCATAAGACCATAAGACATAGGAGTGGAAGTAAGGCCATTCAGCCCATCGAGTCCACTCCGCCATTCAATCATGGCTAATGGGCATTTGAACTCTACTTACCCGCATTCTCCCTGTAGCCCTTAATTCCTTTATCAATCTCTGCCTTGAAGACATTTAGCGTCCCGGCCTCCACTGCATTCCGCGGAAATGAATTCCACAGGCCCACCACTCTCTGTGTGTGGTGTCAGTGAAACAGATGGATTTTTACAACAATCCAGTTGTTTTGTGGTCATCTTTTCCGAGACATGTTTTTTAATTTTTCATGTTTTTAAAACATGAATTTCAGCTATTACGGGGAGGTTATCTGCAATAGCACAACAGTGCATTTTTATATTATATAAGATTTTAATCTGCGTTTGTTTGTTTTTTGAATAGAGAGTTTACATCTATCAGCTCTATCTACCAAAGGCCAGTCTTTTCATTTGATTTTTCTGATGAAACAAAAAAAATCCTATTTGAGATATTGCTTGGAAAAACAATATACTTACAAAGTGGACTTTCAAACAGCAATGATATTACAAATAATAACTGCTTGGTCTGAATTGAATCAGATCCCATGACTGAAAAACAGACTTTGCCAAATGCTGACTCACTGCAAGCTGCTGCACATAAAGGGGAAACGAGAGTTGCGATTTATTTTACTGTAAATTTACTTAAAATGAACTATCAACAAATTAACACAATATAGAACACCAAATTACAGTGAATAACATTTTCTTTTGTCACAGTTTAATCTTTCATGGACCTATTTGGGGTAAATCAAAAGTATCAGTGACATCTTTGATTCATCAGCTTCATGTAAAATTTAAATTTGAATGTTCCAGGAAGTTGTGGGAGTGGTAATGAAGCACTTTAAATGTAATATGTTCACAACCCACGGCTGTATAATGTGTTGCTGAGTATTGCATAAAGATGTTTCGGGTCTGGCGCAAGAGCAGTGCGATTACTAGTATAGCAGTGTAGTACCTTGCTGATACTGTATCCACACAAAATGAAAATATTAAATAACTGAAACAACTTGGGGAATTCACTGTCGAGTCATACCTTTCTGGGCCAAAGTTTCATGACTTTAGTCTATTATAACGACAGCTGCATTTATGCTTTCAATTTAACATCACTACTATGTGTGAATCTGGTGTCAGGATCAGGAAGGAGCAGTGATAAGTAATTCAGTTTGACTTACTAAAGTCCATGGGGTCCTTTTTGATACTTATTGAGTGTAACTGACAATATACACGTGAAAGCAAGAATTCTCTGCTCATTGCCTTTATATTTTAACTGAGGGGAAAGGAGCTTTGCTCCAGCGTAACTAGCCATAAATAGAGCTGTCTCCTGCAGGATGATTACATTCACAGAATCACAGAATTGATTCCGATCACAAAATTGATTAGTGCGGCATTGTGGCTCAGTGGTTAGCACTGCTCACAACACCAGGAACCCAGGTTCAATTCCACCCTAGGGCGACTGTATATGTGTGGAATTTGCAAATTCTCCCTGAGTCTATGTGGGTTTCCTTGGGTGCTCTGGTTTCCTCCCACAATAGAAAGATGTGCAGGTTAGCTGGATTGGCCATGCCACATTGCCCATGGTCTCCAGGGATGTGCAGGCTAGGTGGATTAGCCATGGGAAATGCAGTGTTACAGAAATTGGGGGGATGGAATTGGGTGGGATGCATTTCAGAGGGACAGTGTAGACTCAATGGGCCAAATGGCCTGCTTCCATACTGTAGGGGGTCAATGAGACAGAGCAGAAGGAGGGTCATTCAGCCCATCGTGTCTGCACCAGCTCTCCAAGTATCATTATGACTTAGATATCCATTTATCTGCATTTTGCCCATATCTTTGTAACTTGTTTATCTTTAAATGACCATCCAATGCCATCTTGAATGTCTCTACCACATTCTCAGGCTGTTCCACTGGGACATTCTAAAAAGGCCTTCAAATCTTTGTGTTCCAGATGCAAATAAACAAATAGAGAAAAAGCTCATTAGGAACCAATAGGCTTACGTGATTTTAATAGATAGTGCAAACATATTTTATAAACGAGATCCCTCTGATCATTTAAGACTGTAAGACCAAATAATCTGTTTTTTTTAGGGCAACACAGTGGCTCAGTGGTTAGCACTGCTGCTTCACAGCACCAGGAACCCAAGTTTGATTCCAGCCTCAGACTGGAATGTGTTGTGTTTGCACATTCTCCCTGTGTCTGCGTGGGTTTCCTCCAGGTGCTCCAGTTTCCTCCCACAGTCTAAAGATGTGTGATCTAGGTGGATCGGCCATGCCAAATTACCCTGTAGTATCTAGGGATGTGTGGGTAGGATGTGTTAGCCATGGGAAATACAAGATTATAGAGATGGGTGGGCCTGGGTGGGATGCTGTTCGGAGACTCAGTGTGGACATCTTGGGTCAAATGGCCTGTTTCCACACGTAGGGATTCTACAAAATAAGCCATTTGGTCCATTGAGTCCACTTCACCATTCAATGAGATCATGATAATTCTCAACCATTTGTTTTGAAATAGTCCCAAGATTTCTTTTCAATGGAAGAAAAATATAACATCAGGGCCTGATACCAACAACTCAGCTAAACACTAATCTTGTGCTATTTGAATGGTCAAGTGGATAAATGGATCATTGCAAGTAAGGCAATAAGAAATATACTATCAGAAGAGTTTCATGTTCGGTCTGAAATCTCTGTTGATCTCACCCTGGCAACTCAAGGCTCTTTAAGTGGCTGGAATGCCGTTGGGATAGAGACATAATAAAGGATCAGTCTTCCATCTGTGATTGCTATCCACTGATGTACATTGGAAAATCCATGAAGTCAGTATAGAACTTGGCTGTGGTAGTTGGTAGCTGGCACAGTCAAATGATCTTCTGATGGCCATCGTCAAGGTGCACATGTGCAGAATAGCTGACGGTGGCAATCTCTGGATTGTTTAAAAATAAATTAACATACATCTTCTTCCATAGCTGGAATGAATAGACAAAATAGGATTAGCTTCTCTGGCTTAGTAACAAGAGAATATGTGTCATCTGGAAAGAATATTGTTGTGCTCAAGATGACATGATTCTTTTTAAAATAACACAAATCACTGTCAGAAACTGGTACATTCACTTGGTATGTTTCCAAAACACTGAGCACTTCAAAACTGAAATATAGATATATGGGACCCTGCAGCTTCAACCTGCCATTATTCATAAAATTTCACTCAGGCTGCTTGCGGCATGCATATGGGCATAAGTTAACGAGTACTCACAAAAGTAAAAGACTCAACTATTTATTGGAGGAATAAAACTTGGCTTTAAATATCCCAGCATATCTGGAGTCAATTTTACAGTAACAGGCTGAATCAAGTGAGTTGCTAAATAGAAATAACTGAACAGCGGACGATTCTGAGGAAAAGCTGTTGCCCTGAAATGATTAATTTGTTAACTTCTCCACAAGATCTGCCTGATCTGTTAAGTATTTCCAGCATATTTCCTGTTATTATTTCCATGTAACTGACTATTAAAGGAAAGGGTTACTTTCCAGGGTACCATTAAGTGAAAACTTAGACCATCTGGATGTAGGTTTGCTCACTGAGCTGGAAAGTTTGGTTTCATTGCGCCCACAGGTGTTGGTGAGTTTTGAGAAGATTTGTAGCTCAGTTTGAGGTTCTGGATGTAAGTTTGCTCGCTGAGCTGGAAGGTTCGGTTTCAGGTGTTTCGTCACCATACTAGGTAACATCATCAGTCAGCCTCCGGATGAAGCATTGGTGGTATGGCCCGTTTTCTATTTATGTGTTTAGGTTTCTTTGGGTGGGTGACATCATTTCCTGTGGTGATAACATCAAAACTCGCAAACTAAGACCATTTTTGCATTTAGAAACCAAAATACCTTATATTAACAAAAGAGGCTGAAGTCAGCAATTTACTTAAACATTTACATGCAAAATGTACAAAGCTATTGGCAAAGTAAGTGTTTTAATTATTCACAGTTTTCTTTTCTCCTTGTGTTAATATTCTAATAAGTGGTTAGAAGAGATCAATGAAGCCCACTAGCACAAATGGGAATACATTGTAAGTTTCTGTGTTATCCTTTGGTGGTCGTGTTTCAAAAATGAAGGTACACAAATCTACTCAGGGTCAACCTAAGGCTACTATTCATGTCTCTGCTGTTGTCACTTGTACCTCAAGAGATTAACACAGTGCTGCTTGTTTTGGCTGTAATTGCTTGCCAGAACATTGAGGGAGCTTAAAGATTTTCCCTGTTGTCAACATTGGTATTATATCACTTGAGTTTGTAATTGAATGTGTTCTTTTTAGGCTAGTCTGCTTCTCTTCAAGCTTACTATGAAAATTGTTTGTTTGTGGAATCATTGTTCACATGGTGGACATATCCTGATCACAGTGCTGTGCCTATAAATACATGGCCTTAATGGCAGTAGTTTTGGCATACTAATGGAGTTCATACTGATAATTATGTCCTGCTAATTAATGTGTCGCAAGTGTTGAAACTTGTGAAGTGGCCAAATACCATAGTAGGAACACATCCAGGGCACTCATCCACACAGAATGGCAGAAATCCTAATTGTTTGTGATGTTTCTGATTGTGAGTTTGTTCTCATGTTGTTTCCAGACACCAATTTTCACCTTTCCAAAATGCATGGTTGAACTTTCTGATGTGAGAATATTTTATTGTTTTTAAAATCTTCATTCCGTGGACGTGGGCATCACTGGCAAGACCAGCATTTGCTCCTCATCCACGATTTCCATTGTGTGGGTGATGTGAGCGACCTTCTTGAACTGCTGAAGTCTGCATGATGTAGCTACACCCACATTATTGTTGGCTACAGAGCTTCATTGTGTGACTTGGAGGGGAATTTGCAGGTAATGTTGTTGCCATGTACCATTGTTCTTGCTTTTCTAGACAGTTGAAGAAGCACATTGGAAAGTATTGTCAAATTTTGTGAGTTGTTTCAATGCTTCTTGTCCAAGAAAGATGGTATATGCTGCTGCCATTCTTAGGAGAAAGTGAGGACTGCAAATGCTGGAGATCAGAGCCGAAAATGTGTTGCTGGAAAAGCGCAGCAGGTCAGGCAGCATCCAAGGAGCAGGAGAGTCGACGTTTCGGGTATGAGCCCTTCTTCAGGAATGAGGAAAGTGTGCCAAGCGGGCTAAGATAAAAGGTAGGGAGGAGGGACTTGGGGGAGAGGCG